>NC_073746.1:159954232-160256107 GCF_029784135.1 Toxorhynchites rutilus septentrionalis
AAAGTTACTCCGAAAAACTGCTCTTCGACCGAACAAAAATGCACTCTTAATTATGGCCTCTCTTGTTTTGCTTTCGCGTGAAACAAATGCCGAATTTGTAAACCGTGACTACCCCTGGAGGATGCGCTGCAGTTGTGTGTTCGCGAGACAAAACCGAGGCACAGGAAAAAAGCACAGAGCTGTCGGTGGTCTTCTGCGGCAACCGCGGGACCTCTCGAGCGATGACGCGATTCCGCTGGGCTGTAACGCTGTGTTGTTGTTCCGACCAACAACATCGCTGTGGTTTCCTGTCGGTACCGGAAAACCGGAGCACTAAATAGTTGTATATGTGTGTATGCGGAAATGTTGTTGCACTGCATGGACATATTGCTGCTATCGGCACACCCGCGTGATGGTAGCTTTTTTTTCATTGAAATTTTATGTACGAAAATTAAATATGCAAAAATTTACACTAAAAGTTTCCTGTGTCTGGAGAAAAGAATACTGATGATACAAAAGGTACAAATGAATACAAAAATATCCGGTTTTGGGCAGCTATTCAAAATTCAAAAATGGGTTAGTTTTCCTCGCTGCGATTATGGCATGAATTGTTAGTTTTTTTTGGGTTATTAGAATGGTTAGCGAAAAAAGTGCTGTTCTCGATTAAAAACCTTCAAAATACAAAAATGGTTAGTAATCTGCGGTAAGCAAAAAAACGTTGAGTTGTGTTGAGTTGGATTGATTAGCTGTTTAGTGTGCTCCATCTGGTGTTGGGGTTAGTATCACTGACAGATCCGGTGGGTAGTGTTCGGTGGCACAGTTTGGTTGAGTATTATGTGTGTTCGTGTGTGTCGAAACTAAAGGGAGAAGGTAATCAGTGCAATACATACCGTCTTCGTGGGTTCGAACAGTAACCGGATAGGACCGGGGCCCGTCGCCCACCGATGTCCCGGCGAGCACCCAGATCTTGTACTCGGTCCAGCGCTTCAGCTCATCCAGCATGATACTGGTGGAGTTGAGGGTGGTCACGGTGGCCTCACTATCGGAGCGTCCGTCCTCCACGAAAAACACTTTATAGTACACAATCGCCCCGTTCGAGCGTTCCACTGGCGGGGGCAGCCAGGACACGTTGATCGTCGTCGGACTGGTGGCTTCAACTGTTATATTACGTGGTGGTGCACCAGGTACTACGATTTTTCAATTTGGGGCGAATTATTTCCGGTAGATTGGTTTTGGTTACGTTGGTCATTTTTTTTTTCGTATTCAAACAGAAGCAAAAACGGAACACCGCAATGAAATGAAAATGAGAAAAGAATGAAAAGAAAAACAAAACACAACTAAGTTAAATCATCAACTAAAGGGTATAAATGGATCTATAAAAAGCGGAAATAAAATGTATTCACTGAAGTCAGAGTAAAATACGAACGGGATAAACACATACACTAAATGAATACCAGAATATTGTAATTAGTAATTGACTGCAATTACTCGGGGGTATATTTCACACTTCTTTCGATTTAGTTCACCGTCATGTGTTCCAAGGTGGAATCGCAGTTTCGTGGAAAATACACTGAATAAACAGCAGAAGGCAATAAACGCAGAGCCAACGGTGCAACGGTTTTTTGGAAAACATATGTTATAATTTTTTTGTGATTTTGTATTTTTTCGTAAATAAATATTTTCCTACATTTCATCCTTTGATATGAATTTTGTAGGTTTCATAGTTTTCAAGTTATGAATTTTTGTAAAAATTTAAGAAAAAAAATTTGGCTTTTTCCAAAAAGTTGTCTAATTATTTTTCGAATATTTCAAGTATGCAAAGTTGCTTAAATGACCCATGTCTTTACACCCACAACGTTTCACTACTATCTGAGATGGTGCTGCCAACGGCCAGTCGAGTTGGCATGAAATTCGTCATAGGAGTTATTCCCACAAACTAACTATTGAATAAATGAGGATTTCTATGAATGAATTTCTATGAATTGAATAAATGAGGATTGTATTGCAAAAGATTGTTGAAGATTGTGATTGACGACAATGAAACTGACAATTTATTTTTTAAATGACTTGATCAAGATAATACAATTTAGGAAAAGAAAAAGCTCCCCATGATCCCGTTTTCAAGCCAGTAGTGAGTTATATTTTTAGTAACCACCAGGAAAAATTGACATTTTCACGGCCGCCAGAACCGTCATTGATCTATTCAAGGCCTCCATTTGATTGACAAATATGTTTTCTGATGAGTTGCAGAAAAATGGTTCGTTATTTTCCATGCGACTATATTCGTTTTATTCTTAGTCGAAACTTTGCGGATAATATTAGTGTTACGCGAGGGTTCTTATCAATTATGACATTTTGACTTTTTGTTTTTCAGTTCATTCGTCTCTAATCATTAATGAAGAATCTACGAGTTATTCACCTATAATTCCTATCAAGCCTCTTGTTTGCTTGATGTAAATATATTGTTACTATACTTAAATAACAATCCCGTAACTGTCCAATCTTCTGGGAAAAAACGTGACACTGTTATTGTACATGAAACCCGTGAGATTCTCTCCTATTTTCGATAAACGACGTTTTTTTTCGGCTTGGGCTCGCTTGATTGGTTGTCGTACTCATAAATCCACGTCTACAATTATAAACCCTCCATAAAAGTGATCACTTTGGCGATTGTCGTGGCATCGTCTCCAAGGGCGTTCTATATAATTCCAAAGATGCCGTTTGTTGCCCATGTTACATGCGGAAGTTATGTGACATATTCGCAACCTAGAGAGCACATGTTGGTCTCGGAGACTTTCAGTGTTTCACATGGTGGTACATGATGAGTCATGAATAAATTGAACTAGTGAGGTAATACCGGTGTAAAGGTGGTTCGGATAACGCGAAGGTGTGCAGGGGCGATTTCCTTTAACAGAATCTGATATTGACTCCAAGGATCCTAAATGCGTTTCACTTTGGGACATTCTTGTCATCGAATTGGAGATGTTGATGATTCCATCTACATGTGTGGATGGACTTTTTTCTGACAAGCTTGACGGAGGCGCCCATTAGGGGAATTCTTCGGGTGATTGTCCGCGTTTACGAAGATACGGATGTGCTTTGGAAGTTTTTCGAAAATGCTGTTCAGCCTTATGAGATATTGAAGTACTCTGAATTCATCGGTGAATCGATTTTTTGCTCCCGATTGTTACGGGGAAAAACAGTTGATTTATGGCCGTGGCCGTGTTTCATTCTTGTTTAGGTAGGGGGATTTTTTTGCGAAAACAATACCCAATTCAGTGGTAAAGGTGTGTTTCACTCAAGACACAATCAAGATGTGTAATTTGGTATGGAAATCTTAACTAAGCATCAACAAAAATATGCAGCGTTTTTCGATGTGAAAAGTAGGTGCGATTTCCAGATTGGAAGTTGGTGTTACTGGTGGCGGTCACCATTGAACCCAAAGTTTGGATCACCGTGTATGAATTTCATTCGTGATTCGAATGAACTGGAGAATTTCCCCGAAACACGCAAGCTCAACACGTTGAATACTTGAATACTTGAATTTAAGTAACTGCTGGGTTGAAAGGGTGGAACGACTAAAATTCGGTCAAACTAAATTTGGCAACGGTGGAAGCGGTGGAAGGCGAAAGATGGTTTAAAACAATCCGGCGTTCAGCGACGAAAAAATTTGACGAGGCCGCTGCACAATATTTTTCAAGCGTTGCTAGTCTTACTTGGGCGCCATTTTGAAAACTTAAGAGCAAACGTCAAAACCAAAATAGAGAAATCATTTCATACGCACACACCTACAAAATGAGGGGTGTTCATGGATTTTAAAAACACACTCAAAAGATGCATATGTCAAATTTGGGTTGATCAAGTTTTGATCGTTGTATACTTTATGCGAGGAACAAATTCAATTTTTAGTTGCTCGTACTGGTTCTTGTTTACTTGGCTCATCCACTGGATCTTCTGGTGGTGCAATCGACTGATGTCACGTCACTAGTGAATGATAAGAAACTCAGACTAAAGCATAGAAGTAGAAGATCAATACAGTTGGCTGGCTGGTAAGACTCATTGAATTTCTATCAGTCACCAAAAACTATCTTCCAGAATGACAGTTGACAGTGTTTAATTTATTCGGTACGTTGTGAGAGAGAATCGGGAATGTCGAATGTTCTCTGTTCTTCTATTCGTAATCAATGTTTTCATGAGCCCAAAATGTTTCGTAAATGTAAAACACATGATGGTCATTAAGATGCACTTTTATAATGATTGACCGTTTTATTCACGGCACGTGCATATCGTAGCATTTTGTGTTCTCGTGTTCATGTATCACGTCGACAGTTTTTAGAAAAACTCGAGATGTGAAGAGAAAAACGGGGGGTTCTATGCGCAGCATAGTAAGCAGAAAACGTTGCCATGGTAAGACTTCCTGTTTTGTGGAGGCGATCTGGCGTAGAGGTAACATCCATACCTCTCACGCAGGGATCACGAGTTCAATCCTCACTCTCGACATGCTTCCAAAAATGGAAGTAAAAGTGACGAACCAGCCGAAATGTGTTGAAAATCACTATAATAGAAAAAAAAACTTCCTATTTTATAATCTTCTTAAAGGTCTCCATGCAAACGAGCAGTTGCTGTTGTATCTGTCAACTTGCTCTGTGAAGTTGATACAAATGAAGAGAGCTAAACATTCACCCAGAAGATCCTAATCCACGCCATTTTGTTAACTAATATGTTGACGTAGGACTTCGTCTATCCTATCTATAAATAGGCCCATCTTAATGTTTCGGGTGGAAAAAGTGTGTAGATTTTTTACATTAATATCTCTTCAATTATTAGATGGATTTTTTTTCCAAATATTTAAATTAATAGGAAATATCTTTTGGTTCAAAAATCCAAACAAACAACGAATAAACTCGACAGTGCGATTCAGGCGTTAGCTTACATGGTAAGGTTTTTTTTCGATATCACGATGCGTCGAACAAGAAGAATAAATTGATTTGCTCTGTGGGCATCCAATTCCATATGTTCAACTGATCAGCCAACTCATAGTTGAATCCGAGAGTTAATTTGGAAATATTGCTACATATCGATTGCAGTGGAATACACGTTTGTTGCACAGAACAAGGGACTTTGCTGTTAAACATGTTAGCTATTTCTCTCTGCTGATTTGAGAGTCGATGTCACGTTGCATGTCACGTTGCATCAACGAGATGTATAAGTTGTTTTGCCTTTTTGCTCAATTTCTAAGAACAATTACGACTTGACAGTCATCCAGCTAACAACCAGCAAACATTTAGAGCCTCTATATTTGTTGTGCTTCTGTGGCAGAGTGGTTAGCGTCACACCTATCATACCGGGGGTTCGGGTTCGATACCCGTTCTTGGCCGGGGTGATTTTTCCTCAAAGAAATTCCCTCCGACTTTCACTGTGGTCACGCGTATTCCAGAGCTTGCCACTCTGTATACGAGGGCAGTCCGATAAGTACATTGCCTTCGAAAAAAAACGAAAATTTTGGAAAAGTGGCGATTTATTTCTCAACAGAGTCTTCTTTTAGTTCGATACACTTGACCCAGCGATGCAATGCTCCAACTTGTTTAATCCATCTGAAAAATACGTTTTCTCGAGGTTTGCCTCCGTGGCGGCGATGACCTCCTCATTCGACTCAAATTTCAGCCCGGCGAGTGACTTTTTCAAGTTTGGAAACAAAAAAAAAGTCGCACGAGCCAAATCTGGAGAATACGGTGGATGGGGCAGCAGTTTGTAGTGCAATTCGACCAATTTGGCCTTGGCGACGGCGGAACTTCCATTTTTTTTTCCATTTTTCTAAAATCCGCGGATATGCCCGCTTTCACACACGGTCAAAACAAAACTACGAGTCCGATTCGGCTGAAATTTTGACAGTAGTCGTTTACGAGAATGTACTATACGATAAGTAATCTCTCTTGCGATACAGACACCATCGGGCGATGAGGCTAAGTACTTATCGGACCGCCCTCGTACATTCAAGTCGTGTTATTTGGCATAGAAAATCTGAACTAAATACTTAAAAAAAGACGCAAGTAATACAACGTTGAGACGGCGAAGTTCATCTAGCAACGTTAGTGCCACCGAAGATGAAGAAGATATTTCTCGCTCATCAATTTTTAGTCTCACTGCTCTAGACAACGACCACTCAACATCATAAGTTAAGGCTGAGAGTTAATTTGGAACTTTTTATTTATTGATTTCTATATTTTTTTTTTTGCTGGAAGAGCGCTTGTGAGAATTTGGGTGTTTTTAGGCTTATTTTGTCCGATCGATCATTTAGTTTTCGCGAATTCAAGCATTGTTTCTGGGTTCGAATGGCGTCAAAGTACACGCACGTTTTAAGCTGGATGTAAAGAAAATATTTTACTGCGATGTGGGCTGTGTGTTTCCAGTTGAAAACTGAAAGTAAAAATTTCTTCCGTTGCGTTTGCTGTGTTGAAAATGTGTTTCTCAACGTTACTCGATTACTGAAACAATCATTTGTTACTCCAGGAGGAGTTCAAAAATGCACCAATATTACTAAATGATTCTGTTCACTGCTACATTATATTAAAAATAGTTTCTCTTTTCAAACAAGATATTCTGGTTTTCATTTATAGTGTTTATCCGTTGTTTTCGAACTTATAACTAGTATTTCACACAAAAATATTACATCCGAAAATATTCAATAAAAACTGAAAGGGGCAACTTAAGATAACTCAACACGAGTTTCAAAATCACAAAAAATATCCCTAGCATCTTATTATACTTAAATGCTCTCGTTCTTGGAATGTTTACACTCAGAGTTTAATATCTATGGTTTCAATGGCTCAAAAATGTTGTATCTACGGTGCATTGAACTCATTACGAGAAATAGGTGCTTTACACAATCAGTGCAGTTTTCGGGTGCATATATTACGGTGAAATAGGAAACTTTCCGAAAGAAAAAACCGATGAACAGAAAAAGGTAGGAACAAATCCCAACCAAAGAACAAAGCTCTGGACTAGCATTATCGAACAAAAATTGATATTGAAACAGAAGACGAAAACGAAACAAGACAACACCATTGACGGTATCATATTGGCATGCAGTTCGAAAAAAGATAAATCAGGAAAAACAATTGTGCCATCATAATAAAACATTCAAACTGTCACGGTATTTGGTAATAGTTCAAGAACTGGAAGAAATGTATGGAACGAAATCAGATGAAGCAAGCAAAATCCCACACATACGCACTCACAAACAAACGCGCATTTGAAGCACCTTTGCTTCGCCACACGCACACACACACATACACTCGCTCACCAATTCAACAAGAAAACATGGACAAGTTCTGCACTCTTAGTTGATTTACGGGGATCGAAACATAACAGAACGGAAAAATATGGAATGAAGCTTATGGTACGGGATAAGATATGCAAGGGGTAGTAAAAATTCGATTGTTGACAATGTTTACGACCTGATTATGTGTAGCGGTAGGGAAATTTTTCACTGAGGGTTTTTATTTGTCATCATTTCTTCAGTTGCTCAAAACTGTCTTGTTCCACAGCCCGTTTAACTCATCAAAAATAGCTGTGAGTATATTGGTAAAACTTTTCTATCACCTATAAACGTTTAGGCTTACATTTGCGTTTGCTTTAATGCAACGACGAAATCTATTTTCTTAACTCTTGGTCACCGAACAAAAATCAAAAGTACTCTCTAGTGGATATCAAAAAAGGTGTATCGGACACTTACCATATTGTTTCGTTCGAACTGGAATCGGTGGAGTGGTTGCACCTTCGCCTCTTTGAGAGCGAGCCGCCAGCCAAAAGTAGTACAAAGTATCCGGATAGAGACTGTTCAGGGTGTACGTTTCCGTGTTGGGAATACGCCTGAAAAAAAATACGACGATCCGGTTAGCTTTCATTTGCGGGAAAATGCAAAGTTTAAACAAAAAAAATCAAATTCTCTCGAGAATGGTAGTAAACCCTAGATAGGCAAAGTTGTCGACTTCCAAATGTCGTCGAAGCTGTTATGGACTAAAGCCATATCCGGTACTATAAACACAAACATTATGATTACATCTGGGAACCCTCCGAGCCTTAGCCCTGTGTTAGCACATTCCGGAAGTAAATGCACCATAAAACAACATTAATACATACTGATGATGCTGCTCGTTTGCATAGGTGTCATTCCAGTAGAGCTCGTAGTGCACGATGTTCTCGCCCGAGTGGGTTGGCCGGGACCACTGGAGAGTGACAGCTGTTTCGCCAATATCGGTAGCGCGGAAGTTGCTCGGTTGGGAGGGAACGCCTGTGAAAATAGAGAGAGAGAGAGAGTGCGGGAAAAATGGTAAGAGTGTGAAAATTGCACGCCGTCAGGTCCGGTAAAGGTATGGGAGGGCGTTGAGTGATGGACGTGTGAATGAAAAGTGAGCACATTTGAATGTGCATAATTTGCATATGTAAAGCAGTTGAACAACCATATATTCACATTTTCCAATTGTAGGCGGAGGCGAGAAGCATCGCTACGGCGGGACAAAGGCTGGGCGCACAATCGATGGTGTGCTTTTCGACAGGTCCTGATGAAACCCTGGGGATGTACCTTTCGAGAGAGATTGGGGTTTGGGTTTGAGTTTGCAAATCCGGCGAGAGATGTAACTTTTGAATCATTTTGTGAGATTTAATGGGGGAAAAAGTCAATCTTTTATAGGTGGTGAATATACCGTAGAGCAGAAAGAAATTATTCGGGGAATGTTTGCTGCAGAGAGTTATTATCAAAGTTGTTGTGAATATGTTCGCAACACACACACATTTTGAAAATACAAAACATTTTGAACGGAGAAGTACCATTGGCTAACATTACGAGGGTTTTGTGATGAATGCTGGAGCTGAATGTAAACTTTCACAACAATATCAACAGTCAGCCTCTCAAGTGGCTGCGTGGTGTTGCTTGTGGATTGCACCTTTTTCAATAGAATAAATGTTGTGATATTACTTTTTTTTACAACTTAAATGCATTTTTGTTCAGTTGTTTTGTTATTTGAATGCATATTTTACAGTGCAAATGACACAGTCTGAGCTTTACATCTTTGGTTCTGATGTGATATTACAACGATGGAATAAACAAACATTGAGCAGTGATTAAATCTATTTTTCTAAAAATTCACACGTTAAGCCCCGTGTCAGTCCTAGGGAACTCGGATTCATTTCCAGTCGCGTTTGTTCCAATCAGGGTGTAAAATGGCTTACAAATCGCCTGTACGAACCAAGCTGTAAATCCTCACGCAAAATACGACTCATGGCGCTATTGGAAACGCTGATTTTTGGATGGGTTATGTGAAAAAAACCTCAGCTTTCAAGAAAAATATAAAAAATAGAGCGCTCTCTATATTTAACCGAGTAAACTACAAAAACAAATACGAGGGCGGTCCCATAAGTACTTAGCCTCATCGCCCGATGGTGTCAGTATCGCAAGAGAGATTACTTATCGTGTAGTACATTCTCGTAAACGGCTGTTGTCAAAATTTCAGCCGAATCGGACTCGTAGTTTTGTTTTGACCGTGTGTGGAAGCGGGCGTGTCCGCGGATTTTAGAAAAATGGAAAAAATGGAAATTCCGCCGTCGCCACGGCCAAGAGAGACCTCGAGAAAACGTATTTTTCAGATGGATTGAAGAAGTTGGAGCATCGTATTGCAATTTAATAAATTTTTCACAACTCACATCTCGGTTTTGGTGACTTTGAAACGACACTACTGAACGTCAAATTTTGTTTAATTAAAAAAGTATTCCGAAAAAAAAAACATTTAAATATCAAAGAAGCGCTGGTTTAAGATATAAAGATTTTAATATTCAGTTAATTTTATTAAAGGGCCTGGCTGGGTAAGGAAGAAAACATGCCCTCAAACCAAATCACCCGCTCGATGGAAAATATTATATAGGGCATCAAATAAGAAATTTTGACTATTTTTTTGAACCCCTATAAGGTTCAACATCAATTTTTTTGCACGCCATTCTCGATAGCTTCGAAATAAGAAGTTAAAAAAATACTGGAAGTGCATCTTAGCACGGTGTATCGAGAAATATAATCAAAGAAAATTTTCAACAAAAATTGAGTACTAAAAAAATTTGAATTATTGATAAAATTTTTTGGAGGACTTAGAGATACAGTACTACTTCGTATTCGTATTCAAATGTGTTTCTACACCTTTTCTAGATATGTGCGATTTGTTTTAAGAATTTCAATTGTATTGCATTCGTGTATTCGTAAAAAGAGCCCCAAACCTGATGATATGTTTAATATGATGAATTTAAATCCTCGATTTTATTAATCATCGATTTAATAAAAATGCAAATGTTGAAAATTGGGAAAAAGAATTAAAATAATTGATTCATAGCAAGCTGCTGTTACTTCTCCTCAGTCTTTTGGCAGACCTGGGGATGTTTTTTTCGGGAGATGCTCATGCAATCCGGGCCTGACTCCGAGTGGATACCCCCTATCAGTGACTTTTTTGGTCAGATGGTGGAAATCAATGAGGTATTATTTTTTACAAGTTTTAGCTGTTTAGGTGTTATATTGCATTTGGTATGACAATATTTTAAATGTTTACTAGCTGACCCGGCAAACTTCGTCACGTCCAAAATTTGTTTTTTGTTATCAATGCCTTCAAACATTCACTTTTTCTTACTATGAGCAAGTTCATGGGTCCAATCGCAGAACTGTTCATTGATTGATCTTCTATTCGACTCCATTGAATTTACTTTTACTACAGAATTCCTAGTATTTCTAACAAAACTCATCATTATAATATCAGATTATTTTCAGACACAATTCTCGTTTAAGATTTTTCAACCACCTGCAAATAACATGTTTCTTCCTCGAGTTCTGCTCTTATCAACACATTCGACGATACTTTTTTATTTGTATAGATAGAAAAAGATATAGGAGTGCGTTTCAACACATTCAAATCCATTTCCAGTTTCGAACAAAGATCAATTTCGCTAGCGCAAACATCAAATGGACTAACAGCACTTGTCACTATGTAATTGTAGAACATATGGGAATTTGATTTTCCGAATTTTCCCTTTTTCCTTCAGAGTTTTTCCAAAATTTTCAATTGTCATGTTTAGCTGGATTATTTTTGGTTGAAATTTGTGTAATATTTTTATGGGGCCCCCTCTCTATTCCAGATGAGGGAGGGGTGTCATACCATCAAAGAAACATTTATCATACCCAAAAACCCTCCAATCCCAAATTGTGCTTGATTAGCTTTCGATTATGCAGAAATTTGTGTTTCATTTGTCTGACAGTCCACCCTTAGAGAGCGGGAGGAGTGTCTAACCACCAAAGAAATATTTATTGCGTCCTAAAACCTCCACATGCCAAATTTGGTTTCGTTTGCTTGATTAATTCTCGAGTAATTCAGAAATTTGTGTTTCATTTGTATGGCAGCCCCCCTTAGAGAGGAGGGTGGAGAGTCTAACCATCATTGCAACATTGATTGCACCCTAAAACCTTCATAAGCTTAATTTGGTTCCATTTGCTTGATTAGTTCTCGAGTTATGCAGAAATTTGTGTTTCATTTGTATGGCAGCCCCCCCTTATAGAGGGGGGTGGAGGGTCTACCTACCATAAAAACATTTATTGTACCCCAAAATCTCAATATGCATAATTTGGTTCCATTTGCTGGAATAATTCTCCAGTAATGCAGAAATTTGTGTTTCATTTGTATGGCAGCCCCCCTTAGAGAGAGGGGGGAGAGTCTATTCATCATTACAACATTTATTGCACCATAAAACCACCATATGCTTAATTTGGTTCCATTTGCTTGATTAGTTCTCGAGTTATGGAGAAATTTGTGTTTCATTTGTATGGCAGCCCCCCCTTATAGAGGGGGGTGGAGAGTCTTACTACCATAGAAACATTTATTGCACCCTAGAACCTCAATATGTCTAATTTGGTTCCATTTGCTTGAATAAATCTCGAGTAATGCAGAAATTTGTGTTTCGTTTGTATGGCAGCCCCCCTTAGAGGGGGGGGGGGGGGGGGCGATTTCGAGAGTCTAGCCACCATAGAAACATTTATTGCACCCTAATATTGCAATATGTCTAATTTGATTTCATTTGCTTGAATAATTCTCGAGTAATGCAGAAATTTGTGTTTAATTTGTATGGCAGCCCCCCCCCCTTAGAGAGGGGGGAGGGGTCTCAAACTATCACGAAAACCTTCCCCGGGCCCCCGAACCCCTACATACCATTTTTCATGTTGATCAGTTCAGTAGTTTCCGAGTCCATAAGAATCAGACAGACAGACAGAAATCCATTTTTATATATATACTAGCTAACCCGGCAAACTTGATTAATTTCTCGAGTAATGCAGAAATTTGTGTTTTATTTGTATGGCAGCCACCCCTAAGAGAGGGGGGAGGGGTATCTAACCACCATAGAAACATTCATTGCACCCTAAAGTTTCCATATGCCTAATTTGGTTTAATTTGCTTGATTAATTTCTCGAGTAATGCAGAAATTTGTGTTTCATTTGTACGGCAGCCCCCTCTAATATATATATATATATATATATATATATATATATATATATATATATATATATATATATATATATATATATATATATATATATATATATATATATATATATATATATATATATATATATATATATATATATATATATATATATATATATATATATATATAGAGAGAGGGGGCCCCATAATAATATATATATATATATATATATATATATATATATATATATATATATATATATATATATATATATATACAAATACAGCCAGGGGGTGAGATTGAAATAATCACAGATTTTTAGGTATAACTAATCATTTTAATTCAAATGGAATTCTAGTTCATTTTTATTATTAACATAATTGGTGTATTTGATAAAAGTTTCAATATTCTAATATGTATTCTGAGTGCTGTTGTAATTTTTTGTTGTATGCAACACCAAGCTTCCATCATTCTAGGACAGGGATTTTCATATTTTTTTTATGGCAGAGCACTTGTTATAGCAAAAACATTTGACGGAGCACCTGAGTTCTGTAAATCAATAAAACAAATCCTATTTGCATTGACATTATCCGCCTCTATTTCGGTTGCGCGTAGCAATTACACGATATCTGAATCGGAGTAAACAAGATAAATCGCTATATACCCAGTGAATTAATTTAAGGAATGCTATATATCAAGGTGGGATTTCAAGTGGGAGCATTTGCTATAACAACTTTGCGGAGCACCATTTGAAAACCCCTGCTCTAGGACATTCAGAAAACTTATGTTTCAGCGACTTGATTTGCGCCAGGCAGTGTTGACAATGGGGGCTTTTGTGTATTGCTATCGAGAAGACAGAAATAATCATGAATCAATCATCTTCCGTTGATTTTACAAAAAAAAAAACTCAATTCATCGGCCCTTTTCAGAACTACTAAAACTCCCTA
Source organism: Toxorhynchites rutilus septentrionalis (assembly GCF_029784135.1). Taxonomy (NCBI): domain Eukaryota; kingdom Metazoa; phylum Arthropoda; class Insecta; order Diptera; family Culicidae; genus Toxorhynchites; species Toxorhynchites rutilus. The sequence goes on from NC_073746.1 coordinate 159,967,666, forward strand.
CAAGGTATCCGAAGTAATAAAATAATATCCGAAGTAATAAAAAAAAATTAATGAGTTAACACCGCAGTCCCACGTCAACAATGCGGTCTTGCTCTATATAAAAAGCAATTCCACGTCCATTTAGCCGGCCGCTGACTCGACACTCTCTGATATTTAAAAAAATTGGTACTTATGATGGAAACTATCTAAAATCGCAATTTTCATTATCATATGACCAATTTAAATTACGTCTGATTTTATTTAAAAGGGCGTATTCAAAATCTTGGTCTTTCTTTCAAAAAAACCGTAGCTCGAAATCTGGAAGACTGATTAAAATATGATGTTTGACAAAGTTGTTGGAAAATAAACTATTTAGGAAAAATGACATTTTAAATGAACTGTTCAAAAATCTTACTCAAAAATAGAATTTTATGTTAAAAACTTTCTCATCACAAAACATCCCCATTTGATATTTTCTTGTATATTTTTATTGAAACCCCACTCCAATTTAACATGCAGTGGTGCCGTGGCAAATTCACCAAAATGGATATATTAATTTTTTAAAATTTATGATATTTCAATACTTTGTGAAATCGTAACCATTTAGGAAAAGTAACATAAAAATGGAATCTAAATGCGATTCTACAGGAAAACTATATATAACGTTTTATCCTAGGACAGACCGTTCTCGAGATATAACCAATTTAAGAGCTCTATAGCTTTCTTTTTTTTTGAATAATTGTATAAATTTGAAAAGCCTTTTTCTTTAAAAAAATATGTATATCTACAGTTTTTCAATCAAATAAATAGATTCATGGACTCGAATTTATGCTTTGAGATTTGATAGAGAAAATATTCAAAAATCCTCGCATCGTCAAGTACATGGGAGCTCGTATCATTATTAAAAGCACTGTGTAATAAACTAGTGATGCCATCGAACTCATTAGAGAAAGGCAGAGTCATATCAACACACGCAATATAAAGAACAGCTTTGTGGGAATGAACACTTATTGTCTGAAAGGAAAAAAAAACAAAAATTTGAATATACCAATGGTAAATGAAACATCAACTGAACTTTGTGTTCAGCATTCGAATGATCGCCGTCCGAAATTCTTTTTCATGCGGTCTCCAATCAATAGCGCTATCCGTCATCCTTTCGGTATTACCATGAAAAATTGATGCTTGTTACACCAATTGTTTTAGCCCCAGCAGTGAACAAGTTCAGTATTAACACCTAATTAGAGCCCATTTGAATAAATCAGTAACCAGGCCAGAACTATTTGTTTACGTATTGGTCTTTGGACGGAGAGTAACAGTGTATGTTTGTTGGGTGAACTGAGGAGCGAGGCGAAGTTACATACATATGCGACAGATTACCTTGCTGTGTTTTGACCTGTACCGGATTGGACATTGGACCGGCCCCCATCGAGGTGAACGCTTGCACTCGAATGGTGTAGATTGCGTGCGGCGTCAGCTCCGAGATGGTCGTCAGCTCACTGTTGTCCACCATCTGGGAATCCCAGGATGCTTCCGGCTGGTTGGGATTGGTGGTGTAGTAAACTTTGTAGCCCTGCGGAATGAGACAGAGGAAAACGGAGATAGGTACGATGAGAAATTTCCTGAAATTACTGATGTTTTCTTGTGCCACCACCGTGCGGCCAATGTCCCGAGAGGGCTTAGCTAAAAAGTCCGCAAGTGTTGTGGCTTCTACCGGAAGCGAATGCATATTTAAACACGTTCGGTGTCGGCAAATATACTCTGATATATTGGGTATGGCCGTTCCGGCGAAGCGAAACTTACTGTCACTTGTCCATTAGGCGTCTCAGGTGGCTCCCAGGTGATAACCATTGTCGATGAACTTAACGGGCGCACTTGAATGTTCCTCGGTGCGCTTTCCATTTCTGAAATAGAGGTAAGAGAACCGGACGAAGGGGAGAGACAATTTTTAGTTTCTGAGTACTTCGACAGGAGACGGTGTCAGTCGACAGAGAAATAGGTAAAAAATGTACGAAGCAAACCGCTTTCTTGCACTGGTGGGAACAGAGAGTGGCTGAAAGTTGCAGCGATGCTGCAAACTGTGCATCTTTAGTGCAACTCGCCGTCATGGCGGTTTGACGGGATATAGTTTTATTTACACGAATATAAATATGATTCTCAATCGCGCGATAAATGAGGATGTACGGGGAGTTTATGAGGTTCACTATTGTAATGGGTTTCCTGCAAACAAACGAACAAAAAACTACAATCCGACAAAAGGTCAATCAAACAAACAAAACATGAAAAGAAAAGGCAAATAAACAGAGATATTCTTTTCCAACAAAATTTCTTTTAGCCTGCCGCATTCCACTCGATACTCGAAGCACTCTGACCACTGTCCACTTTGGGACAGCAGCGCGCTCAACGAGTATTTCCCAGGAAAACTGAATGTAAATGTTTGAATCTGTTTTCGGTAACAACTGGCCACACAAAGAACAGTATAAAATGAAAACATTTCGGCCGAAGGTCCTGGACAGCACCGGAAGAAGTGGGCGATTGTCCACGAGAATGCGGCGACACTCAAATGTCACATTGCAATGAATGCAGTCTTGGAGGTGGGATAGCTTTGGTCGAGTACGAAACGGAGCCCAAGGAGCTCAAGGAAAAGTGATATAAAGTAAGCACCTTATTAGATTTGAGACACAGAGGAAAGAATAAAAAGACGAGAATTGAAAATGTTGCAAATACAGCCATAAGACTGAAACAAAAGTTTCCCTCCGCTGGGAAATTGAATATTTGCAATGCAGTGGAACTGGGAAAATAACAACAGCGAAACAAACAAAAAAAAAAGAAAATCTGAATGGAAACGGAGAAAAAAGTTGCATTCGACGACGAGGTTGTTTTCACGTGAAAACTTTTCTTTTTATGGAAATGGAAATGTAAATTGAATGGGCAGATAGATACAAGAACAGATATAAAAATTGAAGAAAAATAACCAATAACAAGTAACGGCTGCTGCACGATCTATCGCTGCTCTGCCGTTGTTTCTTTTTTGTGTGGAGAACAGAATAATCGAAACGCAAAAGATTTGTTCAAAATATCATCTAAAAAATTGGAGGAGGGTACAAGGTGAAAAAAGTATGCAAAAAAATCTACTTACTGGAGCCTCCATACGTGGAATCACCTGTTAGGCATTGTTACACACACACGGACACGATTGTTTGCATTCGTCGAGATGGGAAGAAATTGAAGAGACACAGAGAAAAGGGGTTTGCGTTCAAAAAATTGTGATTTAACTGAGTGCGCTCTTTTCGCTTGAAGGGTAAAATTTGTTTTCGCTAATTACAAAAATGGTGAGTTTTGAAACAGTCCTTTTAGTTCTGTTTCGTTAATCAAAATACAAAATTAGAACCATCACTACAATCTAGACAACATTATGTCGCTATGAACGAAAAACAAAAGATGTGTAAGCCTACGGATATTTGAGCTCAAAAAGTACTCGCAAAAATGGTCACTTACATTTACGGTGAGGACGCGTTGATTGACAAAATCCAAAGCAAAAAAATGTGGGTTTTTTTCGCGATCGCGATTGACATATCGCGAACGGGTTGTATGGTATTTGTTTTGGTATCGAGAGACGCGTTTTGTTATATTGTTTCGGGATAGTTCGATGATGGACGAGTTGGATTTATCAGTTATGATGAGATGTAGCAGAATAAAAAAGTAATGAAAAATTATCTAAGTATTGTATACCACATTGGGACACTTTGGAAGAAATCAATAAAATACGATACGTTTCGGGAAGTGCACAGGATATCATTGAGGATAAACGAGTGGGGAAAATATGGAGTGTTTATAGTGTATAGTGGATTGTATTTCAATTTCTGAATACAGTACCCAAATCCGTGAATACTTCAAGGCTTTAATACAATCCTTTGTTTTTTTTCGAAAACAACCACCTGTTAATGACCCCGTGATAAAACCGATTACGGGATGTTTTGTGCTCAAAAGTGCTGATACTTATATAACGCCCTCTTTTTTTAGCATTTTCACTAGCCACACATTTCACACAATTCTGCGCTCGGAATGACTCCGCAAATTCATCCCTCCTGCTGCAGTGCCACATGTGGTCTTCTTTTGTGGCGCGGCGGCCATGAGAAGATATCCCGCTGCTTGCCATTGTTTGTGGTTATGTTGGCAAGAAAATATCCCGTGAATGTTTCCCTCGGCACGTCCCGAGGATTGAATAGTGTGTTGATGGCCACCGGTATACGGTGCTTTTGTGTGTGTATATATGTTTGCACCATTGGCAATTAATGAAGATAAATTGCAGAAACATTGAATAATTGGCTACAAAATGAGTAATATTTAATGGTTGTAGCGAAGAGCATCGTCAGCAGCCAGCGAAATATTTGCCGTTGAACCCGAATGAAGCGGCCAACAATGAGATGAGCAATGCATTAGACAGTGATGCTTGCATAGTTGTCTGCTAGGCTGGGGAAATGAGGTGATTTCAAATGATATAATTGAAGATTGCAATGTACATGTCGGACTCGATTATATATAGTGGACCATTTTTTTTCAACAATTATTTTCAAATCCTATACATAATCGAATCTCAAGAAAGCAAGTTTTTCATTAATGTATGAATGTCAAACATTAATAGAAAAATGGCTTTTTTGTGATTCGATTATGTATTGGATTCGAAAATTAACGTTGAAAGTGAAATTGCGATTATATATAATCGAGTCCGACCTGTACTCCAAACAATGGATTGATTGATTTTTACTGGTTTAGTTTCCATCATTAAATTTCCACAACATTGAGGGCTAATCACCATCGCAAAAAGACGATCTTTGATTCTCCAAAATTCAGCTCAAATAACGGATTTCAATCCGACGAGATGATTATTTCTTTGATCTTACCACTCAAAAATACAATCATGACAATCACAAACAAACACAAATGTTTTTATTTTCTTTCATAGAGGTTTTTAACCTATGAAGTTCCGCTGTCCACTTGCCACCTCACATTCGCAAATAATATGATAAAACTCGATACATTTCCTCGTAAATTTGCGAAAAATCATCTCTATTGGATTGGCCCCGAAAACGGATTTTATAGTCAGACAAAACAAAAGTGAATCTGATGAGATACGATGGGAAACGCTGGATTGGCGAAGTCTTTTTGATTCTGGGGGTATTTCTCCTGGTAAGGAGTAGGTCGATTTTGCTGGAATCATGGCTACTACATGCGGAATGGGAAATGTTCCCAGAATGGCAGTTTTGGCAAAACAATGACTTCATGATAATAAAATTGATGTTGTGTAATGTTCCCTCGATCTGCATTTAACCTTCCTATACTCGCGCATAGGTCTGACAGACCGAGAATCAATGAGGTGGCTGAATCAAATGACTATTAAAACTGAATCAAGTTAAATAACAAATATTTTCTGGAGTTTTTTCATTCAACAACGCCAACAACGCCTAAAAATACACGATAGCAATATTACAGAGACACACACAGTCTGTGAGTATACGAGTTACGATTTTTCGTGCGAGTATAGGAAAGTTAGTAGAAAATGTGTCGCAGGTTGTCAAGGAGACCGTGCACCCTGTAATTCAGGAAGCAGGGTATGAAATTCCTGTCAGTACATAATGCCTCAACTTCGTGCCGAATACAGTTTGTGAAGTGATCGGGAACAATGATTCTATCACCGAACATATTACGACTATATGAAATAGTATTGACGTGAATAATTATTTTTGCCACGAATGGATGTTTATGATTTGCATCCCAAACGAATGAGAAAGTCTCTAAGACTTGTTTGGTATGATAGAAATTACCATTTCCTAGTACGTAAATGGTTGGAATTTTCGGAACGTGAAAACGTTTCCCATTTTATCATAAATTTGTTCCGTGCATTTCTTTGCTTTCCTACCCATGCCGTCAAGAACCACCACCTGATATAGCGGCGATCCACAATCGATCGTGCTTTAATCGGTCACCTCGAAATGCAAATGCAGTGAACAAGCACTGCAACAAGTGAACCGATATGGGGTGGAGTGAATATGGTGATGGTGGAGCGAATGTATAAACTGTGTGTGTGCCAACTGCGAAGAAAACCGCCGCGATATATAAAATATAGTTTTTTTCTGAGATATTATTCTTAAAGCGCTCACTAAATTATGAGTGAGTTGATTTTGAAAGCCTAATTTACCTTTTTGAAGGCTAGAGTCGAATGAATGAACTTTAAAGTAACAAAAGAAATTGCCACATTTGGCTTGTGTATTATTCTCGAGGGAGCAAGAATAAATCATTAACCAACAATCTTCAACAGATTACCCAAATTATCTGCACTTTCCAGAGCCTCCAAAACATTGTGTTGAAAAGTTAATTCTAAATGTTCGAAGCATTCAGAGTAATATCCGAAGTGATGAAGAGGTAAATTGGATACAATAATTTCGTAGTCCTACGACAAAAATGCGGTCGTACCCTGGACACGTCTCTTTTGGGACTGTACCCAAAAAAGTCCAAACAATGTCAACGGGGATCGAAGAAAGACCGGCTAGGATGCAAGGCTGTTTTACACGACTACGCTATCCACATAGCTACTAGTGCTGTTGTATATATGTTCGATAATATTACACCTCATTATAAAATGCAAATGCAGTGAAGTTGGAAAATGTTTTCAAAGAGTAGAAAGGAGAACATAAATGTGAACCTATATCTATATCGGTCTGGGCCGTGTATGTGGCAAAGTATGCGAAAAGCTTTAATGCGTGCTTATTTGCAATCTGTTTCTTGTTTTTGACGTAGAACTACGTCTTTCATTCAGGTGCCAAATCAGAAAACAGGTCACGTTTTTATGAAATAAAGTTAACGTTAATAACTATTTTTGCCGCGAACGGATTTCAGCGATTTACTTACCAAACGAATCGGAAATTCGTTTGGAATGCTATACATTACAATCCCATAGTCTGTATATGGTTTCATCTCCTTTTCGGGTGACATCGGGCGTACCTCAAGGAAGTCATCTCGGTCCTTATATATTCCTGCTTTACCTCAATGATATTAATCTTTGTCTAAAGTGTCCCAAACTTGCATATGCGGACAATTTTAAATTGTTCTACACTGTGAATAGTGTCGATGATGCGATATTCCTACAGCAACAACTCGATATTTTCTCTGATTGGTGCGAAACCAATAGAATGGTTTTAAATCCAGCAAAGTGTTCAGTCATATCGTTCACGCGGCAACGATCGCCTGTAACATTTTCGTATAAAATACGCAATATCTCTTTGAAACGTGTTGTAACTATCAAGGATCTTGGTATCGTCTTAGACTCAAAGCTAAAGTTCAGCGACCATATCTCATACATCACCACCAAGGCATCTAGGATGTTAGGTTTAATTTTTCGCATCACAAAGCAATTCAAAGACCCACATTGTATCAAAGCTCTTTATTGTGCTTTAGTGCGCTCTCATCTTGAATATGCGTGCATAGTATGGTCTCCCTACTACCAAAATAGTGTCCAGCGAATTGAGGTGATCCAGCGGAAATTCGTCCGTTTCGCCCTGCGCAACTTGCCCTGGAGCGATCCTTCGAACTTACCCAGCTATGAGGATCGTTGTAAATTGATCGGACTCGATTTGTTGAGCTTACGTAGAGATGTAGCGAAAGCAACTTTTATATCCGATCTAATTTCCTCGAAAATCGATTGTGCTGATCTTGTTCAGTCGATCGATTTTAATATACGCCCTCGTAACCTGCGTTCACATACATTTCTCTACCTTCCTCACTCTCGCACAAACTACGGTTACAACGAACCCGTATCGAGTATGTCTCGTGTATTTAACCGCTGTTACTTATCTTATGACTTTCACTTATCTCGCGCCAGTTTAAGAAAGGCATTCTTGACCGCTCTTTCCAGTTAGGCATAGTTTTAAGTAGATTAAGTATTTTAAGTTATTAATTTATTAGGTATCATTAGGGCACTCATGTCCAGGCCTGTTGATAGTAATGACATAACAACAAACATAAACAAATTGATGAAAATTGGAAGAATTCCCCTTTCCTCATACATAGCTCATACATAGTTCTGTCCATTTGTGTGCCTCCCGAAGGAGAAATCGTGAGATGTAAATAGAGATGTCTGAATTTTTGTTTATTCGATTATCGATTAATCGTGAGTCCATTTTTAAATATTCGATTCATTCGAATAATTGTCTTTCAGTATTCGATTAGTCGAGCGAATATTTATTTCTTGTAATCAAAACGAATAGAGGTTTAAAATAAAAAAGATTATGATGTCATAATTTTAAAAGTTACCATAAATGTAATTTTAAAAAAAGGTGCAGAATAAAGGTTTTTGAATGGAATGGTATTTGAGTATATTGATAAATTCACCATTACATGATTTTTGCGGACGATTGAAAAAAACAGCACATTATGCAAATGATGCACAATATTTTTATTGCACCAACATACTATTTTTTTTGTTCCAAATTACCTGTTCTTCGAATGTTGTCGCTTGTTTGAAAATTCCTGCTTGGTCTCTATAACTACTAGTTCAAAAGAAGTATATTTATAGAACCATTCACCACTAGTATGGTGTATTTTCCTTGGCACTCTGAATTTGAATACTACCACTTTAGTATGTTAAATGATTCCCTTCTTCATTAATCGCGATTACTGTGATACTTATTCGATGTATTCATATTTTGATTTTTCATTATTCGATACAAAATTATTCGATTGAAATTGCAGATATTCGATTATTTGAATTAGTCGAACGATTAACCGACGTCTATAGATGCGAAGTCTCCGTGAACAAAGGAAACGAAGAAGAACGAAGAGAAATATTTGCCTAGAGTATAAACAGTGGATCTCGCTGAGGCAAACTTTCACGGACAGGGTTTCAACTCTCATTCTTTGTGTGGACACCGACTGGACAACATCGTTGCTGGACGAGCTGAACAACGAGGGATCGAGTGCCGTTCTCAAAGCAGTGAGGGTGGAGGTGTAATACATGAGTAGAGTAAAGTTTTTCCAATGGCCTTTCTCGAGGCTATAGAGGAATGAACTGAAAAGTTTAAAGTCTCTCTAATTCAATATCATTATCATCATCATCAGGCAAACTTCCATTCTTCGTGAGGAAATCTACTGAACAACATCGTTGCTGGGCGAGCTGGACATCGAGGGACCGAATGCGTTTCTCAAGGCAATAAGGGTGGATGAGTAATATTATGGATAAAGTAAAGTTTTCCAAGGGCCTTTTTGAAGGTTACCGACGAATGAACTGAAGATGCTTAAAGTATCAAGCAAGGAAGGAAGGCAAACTTTCAGTATCGTTCTGTATTCAAAGCAATGAATATCGCTTGTTCTTCCTTGTTTTGCGTCATAACATGTCTTCGTTTCGGATTGAGCTGTGGACGCGACCAAATTACTCACTCGCTGATGTCTCTGGCATTGCAATCATTGCATCAAACTGACGCCATTGCATTAAAGTTCTGAGCTACACAATTGCGTGGGTAATCATCAAGCTAGGCTATCGTCAGCTCACCAGGAAAATAAATGTTCTGGAATTTTGTCAGTGATTTGGTTTCGCATGACGGTAGGAAAATTCTCTCCACAAAGGATGACAGCTAAGCTAATTTAGACTGGTAATATTAACAGAAAGGGCTTCTGTTGAGAAGAGCGCAAAACGGAGATAAGTGTGTTTATATTTAGTTGCTTCAAGCCATCGTATATGGATATTTGTATGCGTACGTGCGTGCTTCATAACCCGTACGTAAAAATAGTGCATCTTCGCTACGCTGAAACCCCATTTGTATCTGCTCCCGTGTGCATTGGCCCTGTAACGATGCAACAATCTAATTTTTTATGCTATGATTGATGATTGTTTGGTGTTGCAAATTATGCAGTCGTAATGATAAATATAAACAAAAAGGGGAGATTACAGGAGGGATATATCTACGCTAGGGTATTGGTAATGAATATCTGCTGAGGCAAATATTCAGCCTTTTTCCAAGCAGTTAACATTGTTTGTTTTCTGTCATCAATGCATTGAACTGACGCTATGGTAAAGCAGGTGTTAAGGTTGTGCACCAAAAAATTATTTGGGGAATACCAAGTTATTCAATGAGTTATATTAAGTTATTAATTTATTTGAGCTCGCGTGCCAGTCGCAAGATTGCTTTCAACTTTGATTGTATTTGCGCTAATATTAATCATAATGAATCAGTGCTACTTTTTTCGAGGTTGCTGAGATTAACACATAGAGTTTATTTCGTTTATTTAGTCACCAAGAAATCAAATGTTGTTTTGAAATTTTGTATGTGCTTTGGTTTCGCTTACCAGTGGTAACAACTGCGCTTATCTCGAGCATGTATTGTTCCGCGAGCACAAGAATGAATCATCAAACAATTATCGTCAAATGATTGTACAATAAAAAAACATTTCAGGGCGACCAAACTGGTAGAATGGTTATTTAAAAATTTTCGTAGCATTATAAAATAATATCCGCAGTTATAAACAAGCGATTTAAATGAAACTACAGCGTAGTTCTACGTCAACAATGCGGTCGTGTCTTGAACACAACCTCCTATATTTTTTGGTGATCATTTTTGTCTGTTGCATTTTTTTCGAGTACGGTTTTTACTTGGAGTACTAAATAATGTATCTAAATATTGATAAATACAAGTTCGATAGAGTGTAGTAACAGTTAGACTATTCATCGTGCGTGTCGCAGCTGTAGCTGATGTTTTCAAAACAAAGTAATTTTAGTGGTTTTTGTATTTGTACAGCTAATAACAAAACTGGTTACACTCTAATATCAATGTAACGAATAATGTAATGACGATACAAAAACCTTATTCTCAGGTTTGAACTTCTCTAAAAAGGAGACATAACTTAAAGATACACCATTGTCTGGAATGTATCTTAGACGGTAAGAACGGATGTTAGCTTTTGGCGTTTGGAAGTTCGGTTTTGCCATAACCCCAATTCACTGCTAAGCTTAAGAATATTCTGTCGAACATCACTCTTCAAAAGAGTACACCAAACAAACTTCCACGATGGAATGAATTGTTCCAAAAATGTTTCCATTTTTCTTCCAACTAGTCCAATCAACTCGGGGTAGAATTCACCATCCTAATGGAGGGGCTCTTCTATCTAAACAGTAAATAGTTGAAATTTGTTTTCCTGCCATATTCTTTACCACCGCATCCCACATACCACATCCACACACGAGCGAACGCACGCTTTTCCCACCCATGACAGAGAGAGTGCTTTGTGGAGAGACGGATGCGTAGAGCCTAATGGTGATCTATGGATTTTCTACATATAATAAAATCAATTATATTGACGTTTTGAGGCGAAAACCGGGTGAGATTTACTGGACTTTTTTTTTGTTCCTTCGTCTCAACTGTCCTGGCGTGTATTTATACATCCGGTAAGCTCCGGCGTTCGGTCCTGTTGATGGGGGAGCACACCCACACACAAAGCTGGCGGTGTATGGCGCGGCAGCGGTTGTGACGTGTTAATGGATGATGGTTTTTTTTACCTTCGTTTTTGTGTGAGCTCGTGAATAACATAAAGCAGGAAGAAGTGATACCATGGTATCAACAGGAGAAAAAACACAAAATTTTGTGCTGTTCTGTTCATGGGGAAATGATGGCGGTGTATGTTTTCCTGTTTTTGGAGAAGTGCCGTGTGAGGGTTGTGACTCGAACAAACAGATAGAGACAGGGGGGGTGGAGAACAATGTGAGCATAGGTGCTGGAGCCGATGGGAAATACCTGTCTCTCCGGTGGTACATGTAGCTGGCAGCGAGGGTGGCCCTCTACCGATATTGTTCACAGCGATTACATAAAACTCGTACTCGGTGTACGGACTAAGAGTCCGCACCACGTAAAACATGGTAATGATCCCGCTGATCTCGCTGAACGCCTGTGGGAAACGCAGAGAAAGACAAATGAAACATTAATAATGCTGTCAATGATCAGAGAGATAGATTTCATCCTTTCGCGTTTCATCGTTGTAAAATTAGCAGCGATACGGGGTTCGACCCTTCTCATGCACTCAACTAACCTGATTAGCGTTCTTCGGTTTGTACTGGATAACGTAATACTGCAAATCCTCCGGTCCCTTGTACGACCACTCTAGGCGAACCTGGGTTGCGGTTACCTCCGATATCGTCACATCGGTTGGGGCAGCGGGCAGCGCTGTAAAAGAATACCGGTTTATCAATTAATCCGCTACCGGTAGCGAAACGGATACTCACATTGCACCTTTACCAGCGTGGTCGCTTCGATGACTCCTAGTGTCGAGGATGCGACGCAGGTGTAATTGGCACTGTGTCTTATATTGCTCAATTCGAGAATGTTTCGCCCCACCGGAACATCATTCTCCGGGGTCAGATCCTGGTCAATTCCTTGGCGCCATTTGACGTACGGCATCGGTGAGCCAACAGCCACACAGGTCAGCGTTAGGTTGCCGCCAAGCATAACCTCGTAGATCGGTTCCGGGGGTCGGGAAAATGTTGGTGGAACGCGTCGAACTTTCACATATAAATTTGTCTGTTTGGTGTGTTCCGTTCCAACAGAGTTCTCCGCCACGCATTCGTACCGCCCCATATCGCTTTCCTCGCTGTTGTCTATCTGGAGGCTTCCTGTAAAGTTATAATAGAAGCGGTCAAATGATAATTGTCTGACGGTGCTCGGCACGGAATTAGCCCTATCACTAGAAACCCTGCTCACACACGGTTACCCGTGACTTTATTGCGATGCACGCTTCGGGCGCCGAATAATGTAATAAGTTATGGCGTGCTCTCAGGTGAAACGATGATACAACAAAGTGCAAAAATGTACGCCACGCGTTTACCCCCATTGCACTCAGCGGCACTCAAACAACCGGGGTGAAAGCATGTGGAAGTAAACTTTTCAAATGTTTGTTTGGTAGTTTACAACAAAAACGTTTCCCGTCAGCCGGCAGCGATGTTTGCACAGGAGAGAAAAAAAACAGCACACACACATACATTTTCTCATTTAGAAGTTAGTTCTAAAGTCGTATCGCTGGATTCGTTAGGATAGGTGGTTTTCTGTTCATCACAGCGAATTACACCTGGACCCCGGTGAGAGAGAGAGAGAGAGAGAGAGAGAGAGAGAGTGGGCGGTGGGTGGCACCAGCTGTGATGGGTTTCCGCCTAAGTTGGAAAAGGTGTTCCACCATATTTATTGTACCGTGCGGATGTGAGAAGTTTGCCGAAGAAGCGACCTTAATTCACATCATTCACAGCAATGGAAAGTTTAATGCTGCCCCAGGGAGCGGCAAAAGGTGACAATACATGTGTAAATTGCACTGTTCTGCCCGAGGATTACTGAGTGTGAGTGTCTGAGATTGGAATTCGGACTCGTTCTCTCCATGACGGTTGGCTTGAAGCAGTTTATATTACGTTTTCCTAATTATCTTGAATATTAGAACGAACTTCTTCGCTCAAAGTTCAAAGAAACATAGATAAAGAATGGAAAATCGCTAGTTGAATAAATTTAGGAATGCGAGAACCGTTGTCTTATTTAAATTTGTGAATTGTAAGAAATCGCATCGAGCTGTGAAACCATTTCAGCTACACTCGAAGAGAAATGTTTTACTGAAGATGTTCTCAACAATTTCAAATATAAGCATATTGAAGTCCCCTGCAACGGTCTCTGCATCAATATTTGGCCCAAAGTTTAAATTGCATAGCATTGGTGTAATTCCAAATGAAATTGAACTAAAAATACAGATTTTAAAAACTTATATTGTTGATTCTAACGAAAGTTTGTTTTCCGTTTGGGTTGGAGGAAATATGAGTTTTCCACAGCATTTGGGAATTTTTTGACTCAAGTGTAACTTTTGAAAAGTGTGTATCGATTTTTTTTTAAGAGAAGTCTTTGATAATTTATATATCAAAAAATATGAGTCGAGTGAGTTTGCAATATCTAAAATTCATGTTTTTTAATTTTTTCATATAAAATAGAAGTCATGTAGAAAATTTGAAAAATGGGTGGTAGGTGGTAGAACTATTTTTGACGAACATTGTGGAACATCGAATTTTTGTATGTCAACAATATTTTTTAGGCACAAATTATGAGTTCTAATGTGATTTACAATAAAAACGCTCTTTATCAATCTCCTTCTAAATGCAGCCATTCTCGAGATATTTAAAAAAAAAATATTTCTAATTTATTGTCTTTTTCATAGTAAATAGGCTCTTTTAAAATGTTTCTCGTGTTATACTACCATGTTCATGAAATGTTATGAATTTGCTTATAATTTTCCAACAACTTTTCCAAATACATTATTATTATTTTTTTTTTTATTTAAATCGTTTATTTTTACAGGCTCAGTTACATAGGTTTAAAGGAGCCGAACTCCTTACTGTATTGTTACTAGTATATATACATTTTTCCTTAATTCTAATGTTAATAATATAGGAAACCGATTACTCGCGGTCAACTCGAGTTTAGAAGGGTGACATATTTTCTTCAGGAAAAGGAGGGGATATGAGGATATGTTGAAAATGATCACACTCACACTCTCAATCACACTCTCAATCACACTCATCACACTCAATTCTTAAACCTATCTTATATCTAATATGTATTTACATTTCATCTTATTCTTAAGAAGGGATCCGATCTCTCACAAAGGAAAAGGAAAAACTAAGGGTATAAGGACAATCACACACGAAGATCGATAGCTTTAAGGAATACATATATTTGGGACATGTAATCAAGGTCTAACCGAGCCAACACGTCTCTCACCGGCACATTGGGCTGCCTTGCTCGGGCCCGAAGGGTGACTACTAAATTCGATCTGGCGACAAGATACAGCACGCACGACCAAACAACGTGCTCGATGTCGTGGTAACCTTGGCCACAAACACAAAGATTGTTGTCGGCAAGATTAATACGAAAGAGTAGCGCATCTAACAAACAGTGATTGGACATGAGTCGGGAGAAGGTGCGAATAAAGTCCCGACTCAAGTCCAGACTTTTGAACCATGGTTTGAGGCTAACCTTAGGGATAATCGAGTGGAGCCACCGGCCCAATTCATCTTCGTTCCATTTGCGTTGCCAGTTAACTATGGTATTTTTGCGGACTAAAGAATAAAATTCATTGAAGGCGATTTGACGCTGATAAATATCGCCTTCAATTGCACCTACCTTTGCTAATGAGTCAGCCCTCTCATTACCCAGAATTGAGCAATGTGAAGGGACCCAGACAAAGGTAATGACATAACAGCGTCTGGATAAAGCACTCAAAATTTCTCGTATTCTCTCAAGGAAGTACGGCGAGTGGTTTTCCGGCCTCACTGAACGGATAGCTTCGACAGAGCTAAGACTATCCGTTACAATGTAATATTGTTCAACAGGTCGTGAGGCGACGCTGTCCAGCGCCCAGTGTATCGCTGCCAATTCAGCAATATACACTGAGCAAGGATTCTGAAGACTGTGTGAGGTGCTAAAAAATTCGTTGAACACTCCAAATCCTGTGGACTCATTCATAGAGGACCCATCAGTAAAGTACATATTATCACAATTGAAGTCCCATACTTTGCATCGAAGATCGTTGGAACGATCCTCGATCGAAGATAATCTGATGTTCCATGGATATCCTGCTTCATGGACAGATCAAAATGCACAGAGGAATTGATGTAGTCAGGAAAACAAACACGGTTGGGAATATACGAAGAAGGATCAACCTGCATGGAGACGAATTCATGATATGAGCTCATGAATCCAGAATGAAAATTTAGCTCGATCAGCCGCTCAAAATTTCCGATCACCAATGGGTTCATAACCTTACACCGGATGAGGAACCGAAGAGATAATAAATTGAAGCGATCTTTTAGTGGGAGTAGGCCTGCCAAAACCTCGAGACTCATGGTATGCGTTGAGGGCATACATCCCAACGCAATACGGATACAAAGATACTGAATTCGCTCGAGTTTAATGAGGTGTATTTTGGCAGCTGATTGAAAACAGAAACTGCCAAACTCCATCACTGAGAGAATAGTTGTTCGATACAACATTATAAGATCTTCTGGGTGGGCTCCCCACCAGGTGCCGGTAATTGTACGGAGAAAGTTTATTCTTTGTTGACATTTTTTACTCAGATACCTAATATGGGCCCCCCAAGTACATTTAGAGTCGAACCAGACCCCAAGATACTTTAATGACATAGCATGAGTGATCGGTTTACCCAAAAGTTGAAGCTTTGGTTTTGCTGGTTTATGCTTCCTAGAAAAAACCACCATCTCTGTTTTCTCCGTGGAGAATTCGATCCCTAGCCCAATGGCCCAGGTTGAAAAATTGTTCAAAGTATCTTGTAAGGATTCTTGCAGGTCGGATTCGTTTGATCCTACGACAGACACCACTCCATCATCTGCAAGTTGTCTTAGGCTGCAATTTTGTGTAAGGCAATTGTCAATGTCGCTTACGTAGAAGTTGTACAAAAGGGGGCTTAAACATGAGCCCTGGGGGAGTCCCATGTAAGAGACCCGACTTACTGCCGAATCTCCGTGAGAAAAGTTCAAATGTTTCTCACAAAGCAAGTTATATAACATATTATTCAATAGAGGCGGCAGACCCCGAGAGTGTAATTTGTCTGACAAAACCTCTATTGAAACAGAATCAAAGGCCCCCTTTATGTCCAAGAATACTGAAGCCATTTGTTTTTTTTCGGCGTAAGCCATTTGAATTTCTGAAGAAAGCAACGCAAGACAATCATTCGTCCCCTTGCCCCTGCGGAACCCATATTGTGTATCTGAGAGTAGGCCATTCGTTTCAACCCATCGATCAAGGCGAAACAAGATAATTTTCTCCAACAATTTCCGTATACAAGACAGCATTGCTATTGGGCGGTACGAATTGAAGTCGGACGCGGGTTTTCCGGGTTTTTGAATAGCTATAACTCGTACTTGTCTCCAATCATCTGGAACAATATTATGCTCCAGAAACCGATTGAATAAGTTCAACAAGCGATGTTTCGCCACATCAGGGAGATTTTTCAGCAAGTTGAACTTAATTCTATCCGATCCCGGAGCAGAATTGTTACATGAAAGGAGAGCAAGAGAGAATTCTACCATCGAAAACTCGGAATCAAGATCGCACCTATCTTGTGGTATATCTCGAATAATTCTTTGCACTGGAGCGGAATCGGGACAAACCTTTCGTGCAAAATTAAAAATCCATCGATGTGAATATTCTTCGCTTTCATTGGATGAAGAGCGATTTCTCATGTTTCGAGCCACTTTCCATAATTTTTTCATTGACGTTTCTCGTGATAAACCTCCCACGAAATTTCGCCAATAAGCACGTTTTTTCCCTTTGATCAAGTTTTTAAATTGATTTTCAAGGTCCAAATACTTCTGAAAATTTTCAGGGGTTCCACGTTTCCGAAAAGCTTTAAATGCATTCGATTTATCTCCATAAAGCTTGGAACACTGGCCATCCCACCATGGATTGGGAGGCCTTCGACGAATAGTGGAACCTGGGATGGGTTTCGTTTGAGCGCGAACCGCGCTGTCATATAACAAACGAGAAATGAAGTTATACTCCTCCAATGGAGGCAAACCATCTCTGGAATTGATGGCTAGAGCAATCGCGTCCGCATATTTTTTCCAGTCAATGTGTCTTGTGAGGTCGTATGCCATGTTTATTGATTCAGAAGAATTCAACCCATTGGTGATAGAAATTTTGATTGGCAAGTGGTCACTACCGTTGGGATCCTGGATTAAATTCCACTTGCAATCTAACGATAGTGAATTCGAGCAAAGCGAGAGGTCAAGAGCACTTGGGTTAGCAGGAGGTTTAGGTACACGTGTTGTTTCCCCAGTGTTCAAAACGGTCATATTGAAGCTGTTACAAAGGTCATATATCAACGATGAACGATTGTCGTCGTACTGTTCCCCCCAGGCAGTTCCGTGAGAGTTGAAGTCTCCCAAGATTAATCGTGGCTCAGGAAGGAGTGAGCACATGTCAACAAGATGCTTGCGGCTAACCGCAGCTCTCGGAGGCCAATACAAGCTGACTATACAGAGGTCTTTGCCTCTGATGTTTGCATGACAAGCAACAGCTTCGATCCCTCCAATAGGTGGAAGGTCAATTCTAAAAAATGAGTGACACTTATTGATCCCCAATAGTACCCCTCCGTATCTGTCATCACGGTCCAAGCGTATTATATTAAAATCGTGGAAAGAGAGATCATTTTGAGAAGAGAGCCAGGTTTCGGATAGAGCAAAAACATCACAATTGAGTTTATGAATTAGAAATTTGAATGTATCCAATTTAGGCATATAACTACGACAATTCCACTGTAAAACAGTGATATCTCCGACCTCTCTATTTAAATTAGACATCAAGAGAGATAATCATTGCAAGGAGGGGCCATGTTTGCATCAATTACTGCAAAATTGTCTTTAGTACTGGAAGCATTGCGGTGACAATGGTTCTGATGGAGTCGGAAACATTAAAACACGTGAAGATTTGATCCACAAGGTCAGACAACTTTATAAATCCCGATTGGGAAGTTGAACTTGACGGAAAAACAGGGACAGTTGGGGTTTTTGATGTCCCCTCGAGTGCTGGGTCGTTCGAAGGTGAACTATTACCACGGAGGCCAGGAGGGACCTGATTTTGCTTATCCGCTGCACTCGATTTTTTGGGCAAGCTAACAGGGGGTATCACCGGAGGGACTTGTCCTTGAACTTTGGGAGTGGTCACATTTTTGCGCCGGGGATTCCCTTGAGAAATAAACGGCGTGCCCCCGTTAGCTGTATCCGCTTCCATTTCGTCAACTGGCAACGTAGCGAAGACATTGTGTGTATTAATTGGTTGTTGTTCTTGAGCCAGTGGAGAAGCGCCCTTCAAAATTTCTGCGAAAGTGCGTTTAGAGTGTTCCCTCAAAGAGCGCTTCTGTTTCTCCCAGCGAGCCTTGTATGTTTCACAAGCTGAGAGCACGTGTGGGGATCCCCCGCAATATGGACACTTATGCTCAGTCGCACTGCAGGATTTCCCCTCATGTTGTTCTCCGCAAGTGGCACATCGTTCTTTATTGGCACAATAAGCAGCCGTGTGACCAACTGACTTGCACTTTAGACAAGTCATTGGCTTTGGAATAAAAAGTCGCACGGCTAACCTCAATTTATCTACCATCACGTAGTCAGGGAGAGCTGAACCAGCGAAGGTGACTCGAAACGAGTTGGACGGCGTAAATTTCTTTTCTTCTCCTTCATGGGAGACTGTTCCGAGCTGGCGGCAACCCAAGATCTTAACAGTCGTCGAGGGCAGTTTTTTAAAACGGCCGGTACCTTCACTCGTAATGTATTCGCACGTTAAGCCGGTTTCGGTTATCACACCCTCAATTTCGACTATGTGAGAGGGTATGTAGACCCGATACTCAATTGTAAAATGCTGATCGACAACAATCTTGTTTGCGTCTTTTCGATCATTCACGACAACTCGCAATTTGTTTGGTCTAACCTTCGAAATTTCCGAAACGGAGGTATACCTTGCCAGATCTTTCGCGATCTGCATGACTCTCAACGCCTTTCCATTTGGCTTAGGCCTGAAGAAAACAACCCAGGGACCAGTTCCGGGCGCATCTTCTGGATAGACCTTTACACGGGGAGTGGGAATAACAGGGGGGGAAGGCGAGGACGGGGATTGAGAGTGGGAAGGCGAAGGTTGAGAAGGAGCGGGAAGAACAGAGGGAGAAGACGAGGTTGAAGGTAGAGTGGGATCGTTAAGGGCAGATGGGAGATTTGCTAGTTTTTTGGAGGGAGGCTTGGTAGGGTTAGCTGACTCGTCCCCAGAAGAAGTATCTTCCGTATTTGGAACACGTTTGAGTGACTTTTTTTTATCCGTTAGGAGGGAACTAGAGTCAGAGACCTCCATATCCGAAGGTCCCCCACTCTCTGCCATTTTAAATTTTCACTTATATTCTAAGTATTTTTTTAAACAATATTTCACAATAAAATAATTCACAAAAACAAAAAAAAAACTTATAATTATTAAATATTTTCTCTCAGTATATTTAATGTTATTCACCTATGAACGCACTCCAGTGCAGATGAACGGGAGCGTGCTGAAAGCTCGTTGGTGGTGGGAATGTGCCTACGACACCACTACACACAGTCGTCGGTGAAAGCTTACCCGCACTGTCACTGTTGGCACGATGACTCGGCGAAATCTCCAATGTCGGCGAAGCAGCGACAAAACAAAAACCAATGCTTGGCTTTCCGAGGATGAAAGCCTTTATCCACTTGCAGGCAGGGCACTTCACTCACTATCCAGATAGCGAAATGAACTCTTCAGCGGCAAAAAAAAACAACAATCACGCGGTAACCGATAACGGAACTTGGACGCGACTTTCCTTCGTCTGGTTACTTCGGGCAATCGGCGAAGAATGTAAATACATTATTATGGTAAAAAATATTTTCTCAGTGTATATTTTTTTAACGTTCTAACATGAATACTCTACAACTCTTTCTAAGACGCTATTTCGGTACAACTCATAGTTTTTGAGATATAAAATTTTCAAAGATTTCTCTTACTAAAATCGATACGCCCTTTTCAAAAGTTACACTTGAGTCAAAAATTCCCAAATGCTGTGGAAAACTAATATTTCCTTCAACCCAAACGGAATACAAACTTTTATTCGAAAGTTTGTTTTTTTTGTCATTTGTCGATTTCATTTGGAATTGCTCATTGGAAAAACTTTAACTCCAGCTCAATCTTAAATAAAATGAATCGCCTAGCGTAAGGGAATGACTAATTTAATGTTGTGGTCTTGTTATTTGCATTTGTGGTAAATATCCTTTATCATTTTTACGCAGGATTAGGGTGTAAGTAAAAAGTTTTGCAAATGAGAGCGTTACGTTTGAAGTACAAGATTTTGAGCGTTGACTCTCGTAGATTCTTCTCTTCAAATTATCCCATTAATTTCCGAATGGACGTATTAGCGCTATGTTGGGTAGATTGTGATCCTTGGGTACCACCGGTATCGATAGACTTTCATTTTCTTTCGCTTTTGATAAGCAACTAGAAAACTTTCTTGGGAAACATGAGAATGCCATCTCGCCATCTACATGTTTACAGGAAGAAGTGAAATAAGCATTTTTCTGTATGTCGTTCCAATCCAGAATCAAAGGATATGTTTGGATAAAGAAGTAAAAAGTACTCCCCCCCAAACCAAAAACCAGTACTATGGAAAATTTGTGTAGAGTACCAAATAATAAATTTTGATATTTTTTTCTGTATCCCTATATGGTTTGTTATAGGATTATCTCACGCCATTCTTCTCATAACTTCGAAATAAAAATTTTAACAAAATACTGAAAGTGTATCTTACTCTGTTGTATCGAGAAATGTTGTGAAAAACTGAAATAAAATATTCTGATGTAAAATATCAATCAATGGAAACATTTTAAAAATTTATAATTTTTTCTTCATTTTAAGATCCAGTTCTGTCTCCATATGTAATTCAAATGGGTTCCTGCATATTTTCAAATTGGGAGTTATTCCACGCCAAATCAACCGAAAAACAGCAAATTTTGACGAGGTCCTCTTCGATTTTATTGAAACTAGGTACATATAATGGAAGCCATTCAAAATCACAATTTTCATTATCATATGACCAATTTTAATTACGATTGATTTTCAAAAAAAAAGTGTATTCAAAATCATTGATCTTTCTTTCAAAAAATCGTAACTGAAAATCCGGATGTCTGATAATAATATGCATGTTAGACAAAGCTGTTAGAAAATCTTTCTCTTTTTAGGAATTCCCATCTTCTGATGTATGCATGTTGAGTTGGGCATTGTATAGGCTACTCATATTTTTTTAATTGAAAAAAATTTGTGTTCGAGAAAAATGAATTTGAATTAAGAATATATTTTCTTCATTCAAAATAGATATAAAATTATTTCCAACAAATCGGAGGATGGGCACTTTTACAGGGAAAGATCTTTTCCAACGAAAACTTTTTCTTGTCTTTTTTTTGAAAAATTACTATTATTGTTTAACTCGTAATATTTTTATGTATACATTATCGCGATTCACATGTTCTGCAAACTTTTTTCCATTTAGATACATGTGAAACGCGAGAATCTACACACAAAAATGTTACTAGTGAAATATTACTTTTCTAGGAGTCTCCATACAAAAATGCCATGTATTACAGAAACTAGAAAAGATAGGAAGTTGTAAGGAAGTAGTAATTTTTTCAAAGAAAAATGAAAAAGTTTTTGTTAGGAAACGTTTTTTTCAAAATCTGAAAAAAAGAATAAATAGATCATACAATAACCAAAAAGTCATCCATAGATCGCAAGAAGGGACACTTCTGTAGGAAAAGAGCTTCTCAAACAACAACTTTCTCATGCTTAATTTGAAACATACTACTGATTCTAATTTTGTTTGACACGTTGAGCTCCACGTCAGTCCTTAGGGACCGACATTGATATTTTAGTTCGTAAAGCGTTGGTCACTGGGACTGACAGTTACAAAGTAACAAAATAAAAAATATATATGGCTTTGTTTTCGGTTGTGTTACAAGATGTGATTACTTTCTATATTCGTTTGTACAGCTGGAACCGACACTGATATTGTACAATTGCGCTCTTGATGTGGGCTGAATGAAAATTTTTGGGCTCAACGTGTTAGGGGGGTATTCTGACCTAGAATTTGAAAAAAAACATTGTTTTTCTTCATATTTCTGAAGTTTAGACATTCAAGAATATAC
Organism: Toxorhynchites rutilus septentrionalis; assembly: GCF_029784135.1. Taxonomy (NCBI): domain Eukaryota; kingdom Metazoa; phylum Arthropoda; class Insecta; order Diptera; family Culicidae; genus Toxorhynchites; species Toxorhynchites rutilus. The sequence continues at coordinate 159,990,410 of NC_073746.1, forward strand.
CCTAGAAAGACGTTTCGAAAATCCCATTATTTAACGTGTTATGGAATTTCAAACGCGTTTTTCTCGAAACTATTTTTTTTCACGATATCTCATGTTCTACTAAACCGATTTATTCCAAATTTGATTTGAATAAATCTTTATACATTCCTCTATTGCATGAATCAGTAAAATTGTAATTTTTTAATTTAACTATTAAAAAAAATAAATCGTCATGAATAAAACGTGCTAAAATGCTATTTTTTTCAAACGGCCGTCATTTTATCAAAAAAAAATTGTTTGACATGTCCGAGGTTCATATCACAGCGGCATCTTTTCTAATTAATTTTTTTTTGTTCCAGACAACCAGAAGCGCAAACACTGGAATCGTGTACAGCATTTATCAGCTTGTAACTACAGTAAAACCTGTTTTTGTGCGGTTTTTTTTTGCGATCTTTTTGTGCGATTTTCTGTTCCTGTGCGGTTTTTTTTGTGCGGTGTATGAAAAGAAGCATATTTGACGAAGTTATCGTCCATTATGTTTTTTTCGATGGTTTATATGCATTTCAGTGCGAAAAAAGCATATTTGCGTCTCAATTATCCACTTCTGGAATCATTCCCCTCCTCACATCAAATGCTCTAAGTTTTTCTAAGTTTTTGCATGACATGATTTCTAACAGCAACACGTTTCGACATGCAACTAAAAGCACAAAACAGCCACGCACAACCGAAAAGGGAAACAAAAGGAAATTGAACGGTGAATGGCGTGGATTTGAGTTATTTCCTTGGAGGAACCTTTTTCTATGCGGTACCTATCTACCGCACAAAAAAAGTTTTTTTTTCAAAATGTGTACCGAACACGATGTTTTAAAGCTACTGGTGAAGTTTTGCACGATTTTTTTATGCGACTTTTTTGTGCGGACCCTATCCACCGCACAAAAAAAGGTTTGCCTGTATTCTAATTCTGAGTATTTTTTTGTTTAGTTCATGTTTAGTTTTTGTTCCCTTTCACGCTCAAGGGAAATATTTTTCCCTTCTACAAAAATCGTTATCGATTGTTCAATTATTATTGAATCGATATTTATTTCTACTAACAGTTAAAATAAAACATATGTTCAAGGTAGCAAATGTTTTTATGAACGAATAAAAAGAAAACAAATGTCAAACATGGTCTAGTCTGACTTAACACCGACCACATAATAAATGTGTTATCTGCAATGTCCACTTTTGTTTCACAAGTAAACGAAATTGTTTCGTAGAATATCATAACTAACTATTTATTTTACATTTCTGATAATTTTTATCATTTTTTTTTGTATTACAAAGCAATACATAAAATACCAATATAATAAACCTAACTCTTCGTTTATTTACTTTTGTGGTCCATAGGAAAAAAAATATTCCATGAAAAAAAACTTATGTTTTACTCGTAACATTTTTGTGTGTAAATTCTCGCGATTGACATGTTCTGAAAACTGCTTTCTACTTAGAAACATATTAATAACATATCAAAACGAAAAACAAAGAAAAACTTTCGTTGAGTTTCGAGATATGGTCGTTGTGAAATTTGTGAGATATGAAAACAAAACAGAAGAAAATTAATTACAGACACAAAACGTACAAAATTTCGAAATCGTCAAGCCCTCTTCAATGTTTTCAAAAGTAGCTGCATCGAATCGTACTTTTGACAACGCTTTATCCTTCCAGGCTTGTGAATCGTGAATCGAAAGTATAACCGTGTTGTCAAGTCACAGAAGAAGAAGCCATTCAACATCTCTCGACACAACTTATGTTTCTTCGCGCAACAACAAACACTAAACCTACCGATGTTTCATGTATACCTATTCCTACCACAGCGGGTCTAGTGACCCTTTATGAATAGTTAGTGAATAATGACTCGATTTATATAGTTTCGTTGAGAAACGTAACATACTATATTTCTTCTGTATATTTCGACATTTTTAGGATAACAATTATTAGCAAAATAATGAAATTACAAATTTTTGACACGCAAAATAGCACTGTAGTTTGGGATGGTTACTGTTAGCACGCTTGAATAGTCAGCCTGTATGGCTTAATTCTAATCATTCACTATTCATTCCCAAACACAACAAAACATATAAAGAAATAATAAAAAATTGTAATGCAATGTTGTTGTGTCACAACCACACATACAAATCTTCCTGAATGTTTGCACGGGTCAGATGACCCGTTGAGGTAGTTAGGGCAGATTACATATATTTCTCAATAAAAAAATAACACAAGAGGAGTTAACACTTAACTACATTCGCGGCTTTATTCCCGTTTCCACTTCACGGTGAAAACGAAATGAACGGCATGCCATTGAACTACTTTTTACGAATTAGTGAAGCGTCAAAGATAATAATGGGTTTTCAGGCAGAATGAACACCTTTCAAATGGAAATTATGAATGAAAATTACCTTCTCCGTATCAAATTAGTGTTCAATGTGAATGGAAAACTTTGTTTTCTTCATGTGGTAAAATAATCTCCTACAAAAATTCTATCTGAAAATTATTTTATATTATAATGGTAAGTTTTAGTGGAAAACTATTTACATATCCAGATATCGACACCGTACCATTGTCATCGCGGATACACTTCATTTCGTTTTCACCGTGAAGTGGAAACGGGAATAAAGTCGTCGATGTATGTTTTAAGAAAAGTAGTGTAGGAAAATTATGTTGTGAAAATGTAATTAGCAAGCAGTATTTGACTAAATACTTAAAATGGATCATTTGACACCTTGTGGTAGGTTTAGTATTAATGTTCAACCGAATGAATTTATTTTAAAAAAGTTCGAGCTTCGTTCGTTCAGTTCTGTAGTTACTGTTGTAATGCGACGTATTGGTAGAATAACTTCAGCAGAGCAATCAATGTCAAAACCTCGCTTAAATAATTCACGTATTATATTTGGAGCAGGCTTTGCTCCAATGGCCATCGAATCACTTATTCATCGAGTGGCTTCAATTCATAGCCGCACGACAATGGTCATCCCCCATCAAATCTATGTTTCAACTTACATTTACATCACCATGCAAACGAGCTTGCAAGTGACAAGAATTTACAACCAAACCACTTCAGGAGAGAACATAATTGTCCAATACATATGTTGTGTATGACAGCCTGATAGATGGGTTTAGACAGAGAGCCATTCAAATCCGTCTCCATCTGGTTGTTATTGAGTACACAGACTGTGTGAATTGGCAATACAAGATGCCTCGGGGTTCACTGGAAAGGTGCTAAATAATTAAACGCATATCGGAGCACACCTTTTACTGAAGCCCTGCTGTATCATTAAAGCCGAGGCATAAGCCCCACATCGGCTTATGCATAAAATATTTGCCGGCAGAGGATGATGGGTAAAGTATTCATGCTGATACTGAAATACCGAATCAAAGAGCCAATTCTCGGGGGAGAGAGAGACACACACAACGCAGCACACAAAAGATGAGCTGTTGCTGCAATGGCTGATAAGGTAGTAATAAGTCGCATGTTTCAAGTCCTGCTGACAAGTCCCCCCGCAGCTACGGTATGGTTGGGCCCCGGAATAAGCCGTGAAGCTATTCAATGTCACCATCCTTCACACGGTTGTGCCTTCTGATCGGCGTTGTCAAGCACATCACATGAGCAGCACCAAATGATCCACATATCTTAATCGTGCAATATAGCGCACCTATCCATCCTACAGGGTTCCTGTTATCGTTCGTGTACCGCCGGAACGGATCAGAGAATCAGGGAGCAGTAACATTATCGATTTTTCGACTCGATGTACTCCGCTTATGTTTGACGGGCTGCTCTTGTCGACTCGATGTACTCCGCTTATGTTTGACGGGCTGCTCTTGCCGACAGCACTCCTCAGGTGGCATTGTGAATCAATCTAATGCATATTTCAAACAAAGAAGTGGATGTCACCATCCAATATGGATCGGGGCTTTTGTCTGCCTCGTATTCATAAAATGTATATCAAACAGGTGTTTATCCAAGGTGTGAAATCACCTCGAAGAATAAAGTCATGCTTTACCACTTTCTTGGGAATCCGATGAATATAACGTCAGATATGAACAGGGCAATCAAAGATAACATGAGGTGCTGGAGCGTAACAATAATATGAAAATACTAAAATGCTTGTGTTATTTAAATCCAGCCCACACGATTCGGCAACCCTAATTGCGCCCGGATCAACCGTTCAATATAGTGTTGTCGTCCTGACAAGCTGGACTACTCCGAGCGAGCGCTAGAAGATTGGCTTCGCCATCATCACTCACCTTCACTGTTGATGCTGTAGCGGGGATTGGTCATGTCCACACGCTTCATGTCCTTGATCCAGTAGATCTTCGGGGGTGGCGAACCAGTTGCTTTACACTGCATCACGGCGGTGTGACCGATTTCAATTACGCGCGTTGTAGGACTTTGGGTGATGACAGGGAAACCCGCCGGCGTTTTGTCAGCTGAAAGAAGCGAGATAGAGATAGAGAGAGAAAGATCAGACAAAGTTATCGTTAATTTAGTCTACAGGTAGGGAAGGACGATTGCATGAGGGGTTTTCGGTGATATGATAGACCTGCCGGCATATCCAGCTTGCGGTTTGGTGAGAGCTGAGGAAAAGAATTCAGGTCTGAACGGAACATGCTTTAAAATTATTTTGATACGCAATTGCACGCTTACTGATTGTATGATAAATGCGTTGAAATTTAAACGAAGTCCCGATAGTATAGTAACCATCGCTACTATAGAGAGAATGGAAACATACCGAGACGCAAAAAAAAAAAAATTACAGTTAGTTACAATTATAACATATGTTTCATTAAAGATCACATATTGCGTATATTTGTTTGATGAAAACCTAACGACCTAGCAACAAGTTAGAGCGAAACGTTCCGCTCCATCGCTTTATTTATTTTAATGATTCAATGCATGACAATTCATATTCTTTAATCATAGTTGCGCATTCATATTCCAAAACCAACATTTTCGAACACCAAAAATAAATACAGAAATTATTACGTCGATTGCCAGACGATGAACCAGATTTTTACCTCCGCGAATGTTGTGAAATCTATTGTCGAACAAAAATGCGCACTGTTGCCTCGTAAACTTGCCCATTTTGACTAAATTGGTACAAACGCAGTTATGTCATTCGTTACCTTCTCATGACAAAAAAGCAGTGTTTGGCCATATATTTAAGCCACCAGTCAAAAACAAATGAAACAATCACAAACCATCGGGATCGAATGATTCGTTTGAACAGAGTGTTAGGAAACAAACGAATGCAACACTTCAAAGATGTACGATAAAGTGATTTTGCAGCATGCCAATGAAGTGTCAACCATTTTGTGTAAATAGTCATGATATATCGTAATGCATCGAAATCCGGACACTTAAGCGCTTACGACGATAACTTCAACTACTTAAAGAATCATGACATATCATAGCAAGTAAAATTACCGTTTCTATATAATTAAAAGGTATTCATATAAGTTATGAATCCCAAAATCACACAAAATCATGTTTTATTTGTTCAAAATTTGTAAATTTCTTCATTGTGCCGCGATTTGAAATCCGGGCCCTTTTTTCAATCATGGTTTTCATTTCAGAAACTTTTGCTTTGATTTCCGGACACACTTTTCAGCAGCATTTCTTTGAATAAAATTATTGATTTTATTGTTTTGTTAAGTTTACTATTTGATTGACATAGACATAGGAAATCCTTGCTCTCTACTTTCTAGAGCTTATAACATACTCTTAAGCAACTCCTTCAATATGGAATTTCATCGGCATCGTTTGATCCGTTCGGATTTAAAATCTTCTTCTGAATGGTTTTTTTTTCATTTCGAACATGGGTTTGAGAAACGATTTTTAACATTAATTTGTCAACAGCTAAGTACTATGTCTGACACTACATTGAATTGATACAAGCAACTATCAGTCATATTTATTGAACATGCAAAAGATACGAGGGTCGTTCAAAAAATAAGTTTCAGTGCCTCAGAAATCGCGGAAAAATAAAGTTAGGACAAAGAACAAGGTGATTTTCGCATTCTACGTTTTATTTTCTATTTTTCTGCATAATTGCCGTAATTTTCGAAGCATTTTTCATAGCGTGGCACGAGTTTTTCTATTCCGAGCGTGAAGTGCGTAGCGTCCAACTTTTTGAAGTACGATGTAACTGCGTCACGAATTTCTTCAGAGTTATCGAATCGTTGACCGCCGAACATCGTACTTCAAAAAGTTGGACGCTACGCACTACGATTATGTAGAAAAATAGAAAATAAAACGTAGATTCGAAAATCACCTTGTTTTTTGTCCTAACTTTATTTTTCCGCGATTTCTGAGGCACCGAAACTTATTTTTTGAACGACCCTCGTATTATGGTTTTGGTATGATATTGATATATAATGAAAAGTGTCCGCATTCTAAAGCTTTACGGTACTTGGAAACATTGAAATGGAAATACGTCGTATTCAGTGTTGTCACACGTACAGTTTTATCTGGAAAGATACCGATTTTTTCGTTATTTTTGGTACATATTCTGTACGGTACAGAGTACAGATTTTCGTCAAAAAGTACAGATTGGTACAGATTTTTCCGCGGGTGAAATTTCTTACATTTGAATAAAGCTACATTAAGGTACATGATTACTTTTACGCCGCAGTATCGCTTGGTGCGGCAGCTCGAAACTTTCAATAAATGATAGTATGCAATCTAGATTCAGAAAAACTATGTATAAGCATCATCAAACACACGAATGACGAATGAAATGTAAATGTGGTATTCGTAGTAAATAAATGAGTTTTTTTTGTGCTATAAAATGGATTTTTCCCCACAACTAATATTTTCTATGGTAACGGTTTTTGGAAGAAAAAGTACAGATGAGAAAGATTTTTAACCCCTCTGGTACAGATAAAAATGTGGCAACACTGGTCATATTCTTTAGACGATGTTCCTTGTTTCAAAATAGGGTAGGCAAAGTTATATTCCCAATAACATATACCTTTTTGTCTCAAATTCCGAACACTAAATTTTTAAATGTAAATTTACTAAACTTTTATGTAATTATGTTATCAAAAAGTTTTTATAATTGAATAATGGAAACCCTGACATTCTTTGGGATATAGACTTCATTTAAACATCATTTTGAGGTATGGATACAGCTATATTTTATAATATTAGGTATTTACAAAAAGTGACAATCAAAACCAATGATAAAATGTAAATGAAAACAACATCGTTAATAAAAACAAGCATCGTTAAGTTTTTCAGTTTTCGTAGTTGTTTCAACCATTTTGTTTACTGTTTTCATGTTAAGTGCTAGAAAAGGTAAGAATTTACTATGAATGGGTAAAAAAGAAGATCTCGTTAAACTTTCGAAAGAAATTTGTATTCAAGTAGTGTTTGATTCAAGTTTCGTTGCATGATTCATGTTCCGAACAGAAGATGTTTGAACATTCTAGTTTTAGACCAATACAGCAATAGTTTACAAATAAAAATCGTGATTTTTGAAGATTCTATTTGAAGGCTCATCAGGAATTGTTTCAAATGATATTGCTGCGAAATTAGAGAATATAGGAGTCAAATGTCGAAGAACAAATCATAGAGCGTTTGGAGAATTATTTTTTTTCATGAGGGTACCTATTTTGTTTTACGGTGGTCCAAAAAATCATTTTTTTCTAGAAACAACTTTTTTTTCAAAAATTCATAACTTTTGAATTATTAGATCGATTCAGAGGATCGTCATATCCAATTAAAGTCAATTAGCTGGTTGGTACGTTGGTACGAAATTCGACATATTTGAAGAGGCAAAAAACTATGTTGTTTACGCTTCAACTTTTTGACATATACTGAAAAAGACGCGCAATGACAGTAGCTTTCCAATGAATATCTGGAAATTTATCAATAATCAAATTGCACTTTAGTGCAATATGTACATACGTGTCCAAAGATGTCTGCTTTCTTTTAAGTAAACGGGCTGCGTCATCCATATGAATGAATAAACTTAATAATACGTTATAAAACTGCATTAATTCACTTTTCATTATTTTGAAAAGGCATTTATTCAACGCCACTATTGCTCAAATTGCACTACCCACGAAAAATACTATTCGAATGGGAATGGACGTACGAGACGAATATGATCTTCATTTAACACTGATCAGAAATATATATACAAATACTTCCTAATTCTTCCGGGTAAGTGTCGCATTCGGGTACAGCAATCGTTCGCTAACTGGTCCTGTTTTAACTGGTCTGCTTTTTGATTTGGCGAATGTTAACTGGTCCTTGAACCAGTTAAAAAGCAGAATTTCGTGAACAATCGACGCCGTATTCAAATGGAAGAGTTGCTGTGAGGGGCATTCAAATGTAATTTGAAATGTTATGAAAATTGACAATATTTTCGCATGACAAAACATTGATTAAATTACAGAAAAATATTTTCCTCAAAATATATTTCATACCTGTTGTCGCACTCAATGCTAAACTTCCATTGGAACCTTATTTTCATCCAATTTAATGATCAACGCGAATCAAACAATTCATTGAAGTTCACCTCGGTTTTATTTGACGTTTAACATGCCGGACCAGTTAAAACGCGAATGTCGATAACTGGTCTTCCCTCTTTCCAGTTAGTGAATGTTGACGGTATATGTTACATTCGGGTAATTGTTACATTCGGGTAAATGTTGCATTCGGGTAGTTGTTGCATTAGGGTAAATGTCGCATTCGGGTAAGTGTGAGTTCGGGTAGATGGTACATTCGGGTAGCTAGAATTGGCATGTGGATGTTTTAGGGTGTTATAAATGATTCTACGGTGGTTAGATACTCCTTCCCCCTCTCTAAGGGGGGCTGCCATACAAATGAAACACAGATTGCTGCATTACTCGAGAATTAATCATGCAAATGCAATCAAATTAGGCATCTGGAGGTTTTAGGATGCAATAAATGATTCTATGGTGGTTAGATACTCCTCCCCCCCCTCTTAGGGAGGGCTGCCATACGAATGAAACACAAATTTCTACATTACTCGAGAATTAATCAAACAAATGTAACCAAATTAGGCATATGGAGGTTTTAGGGTGCAATAAATGTTTCTATGGTGGTTAGACACTTCATCCCTCTCTCTAATGGGGGGCTGACATACAAATGAAACAAAAATTTCTGCATAACTCGAAAACTAATCAAGAAAATGGAGCCAAATTTGGCATGTGAAGATTTTAGGGGACACGAAACGTTTCTATGGTGAATAGACACTCCTCCCCGTCTCTCTAAAGAGGGGCTGCTATACAAATGAAACACAAATTTCTGCATAACTCGAAAACTAATCAAGAAAATGGAGCCAAATTTGGCATGTGAAGATTTTAGGGGACACAACACGTTTCTGGTGAATAGACACTCCTCCCCGTCTCTCTAAAGGGGGGCTGCCATACAAATGAAACACAAATTTCTGCATAACTCGAAAACTAATCAAGAAAATGGAGCCAAATTTAGCATGTGAAGATTTTAGGAGGCACGAAACGTTTCTATGGTGAATAGACACTCCTCCCCCTCTCTGAAGGTTATGGGGAGAGGAGGGTTGTGTCTTTATTCTGTCATATTTTCTGTATCAAAAATTTATTCCATTTAACGAAGAAACATGTTATTTGCAAGTGGTTGAAAAATCTTGAACGAGAATTGTGAGAATAATCTGATATTATTATGATGAGTTTTGATAGAAGTACTAGGATTTTTTTTAGTAAAAGGTAAATTCAGCACGGGGTCGATTAAAAGATCAATCAATGAACAGTTCTGCGATTGGACTCATGAACTTGCGCTTAGTAAGAAAACGTGAATGTTTGAAGTATTGATAACAAAAACAAATTTTTGGAGGGACGAAGTTTGCCGGGTCAACTAGTGTCATATATATATTATATAAATGCTGCACTAGTATGGGAGTTAAGCATATTTTATGTTATTTTTAAATTTATTTACTGTCATAAACCGGGATGCCAGAACATGTGCTAATAATTAATTTTGGGTGTATATCGTTAGGTGCTGGTATACGTATTTTTTATTTTAAAAAGTTGGATTCTCCTAGTGTCTTTTAACATTAGTCCTCAGAGGCGTAGATTTTAATGCCCAACATCTGATACTCACAAACGCTAGTAGTAGGGGAAAGTCGTGTAAGACGGACAGGACGGGTAAGATGGATACTTATGTATTATTGACAAATTACATTTTCATTTTAAATTTGAATGATGTACAAACTTGCAGTAAATTTTCGTTTGCAGAAAATGAGGTTCTTATTGTTAACAAGTAATTTAAAGTAAACCTCGAAAATTCCAATTTTTCACCACAGCTAGGACCACATCTGACAGTTTTCAGCCAACAACAGGAACAAGAAAATTCAAATGAAAGTGACAGAATAATTGTAAGGATCGACATCTTCTCGACCTAAACAGATGATTCTATGGGAAGTCCATAACGGAAGTCAGGAAATGTACTCTCAAACTGAAGGAAAAAGACGGACTGAAGCATTCGTTCAATAAATCAACTCAGATGGCTGGCTAGCTTAGCGGTTTTTAAAACGTAATCCGAATCTGTCATTCCGAATGCCGGAATCTATTTAAGACATACAAATGAGAAAAATTACAAAGCCCTTCTAAGTGATTTAGTCAAGTCTTTTTGTTCAATCATTTGCAAGGCCTATTTGAAGGTCACAAAAACCTGTTCAGTACATCAACTTGAATCTCAAAATATATTTTTTGAGTTAGTGTCCATCTTTCCCACCCAAAGTGTCCATCTATCCCTTCAAGTGTCCGTCTTCCCCGACTCTTGCTTATTTTTTCAAACATGCCGGACACATTAATTTAGCAAAATTTCTGCCTCAGACTTTTTTTAATTAACAGAGACTCAGACTATCGATTCGTGATGAGATATAGCTGTATATTTTTTTGTGAAATTCAAGAAGAATAGGATATAACCGAATAGATGCGTTTGACACGAGATTTTGGAATGTTTGGAAATTTTCAATGAAAACTCTCAATTCATCATTTGATATTTCATTTAAGATTGTATCATGTATATTTCAATCGTAATCCAATACAAGCCATGATGTAAATTCCGTCTTTTGCATAACACAAAACTTTTAGAAAAGGAAGTCGTTAACTTAATTCTCTTTGGGTCTATTTTTTTCTTCAAAGTGAAAAAAATAATGCAACGGAATATTTATAATTATAAGCCCTTATGTGCTAATTTGAAAATTTAAAAAACATTGTACCATCCTAAAATTTGTAGAACATCTGAACAAAAACAATATGAAGCAGATTGTTGACAGATTTGACACCGCTCATCAACCTCCGCACAGTAGCCTTTGTGAACTTTCTGGTCAGAATAGAATTGGGACCACGTGCCTTCTATATACTGGGAGCAACCTCTTCTTCAAGTGATCGTTTAGATAAATTGGATAATTGTTCCTTTTGTAGAAAAAAAAGAAGATCGCAAGCTACATATGCAAATATCTACATATGAGATCGTTTCCTTCGGTGTGAATGAGACGAAGGCGAGCCATCGGTAGGCCTTGTTAGATTCTTGACAGACTAAGGATTAAACCATCAAGTGTAGGGAACACGGATCATTTCGTGATTCATCCATAATAAACGGAACAAGAAACACGAGAAAACTCGTGAGCGGTCCGCAATTTGTTGAACCAAGTAATTGTCGATAACCCGATAACAGCGACCGGGGTCATATTCACATAAAATGCACTGCCAACTACCGAATGTTTGCTGTCGATATTTTTTTACGCGTTGACGTCGTTTAGTTTCGCGGGTTTTTGTGGTAGAAACATTTTGAAACAAAACATTGACATTAACTTTTCCGTATTGAATATGTATTCTTTGAACATTTGTAACATTTTCTACATATGCTGTAAAAACTTATACGAGAAGTGTATCTGATAATGATTTTATAGGCGAATGCCATGTCAACTCGTCTTAGGAACAGTTGCACTTTCCAAATGATTTACAACGTGAGCTAATAGCTCAACTGAACGCAATTTTCGTACTCAAAGGGTTACGTTATATTCAAAATTGCAATATGTTAACCTATTTTATATCCAAACTGTCAACATTTGAATTTTCTCCTGTGCTTCTGATAAAGTTTTCCTAATTCCTCTCAACAATTCATGAATTCAAACCACAAAGTTGTAACAACGCACGATTCCTGGCGTCCGGCAATTTCTCACCCCAGCTGGCGTCGAAGCTTCTCATCCGTCCTCCACCACACTTTGTTGCTCAATTCTGGGGACAAGCGCACTAATGAAATCAACAATGTTCCAGCCGGGGGGCTACCCGGAAGGATAATTAATTGAAAATTATTTGCTACCTAATAAACGAATCAGGTTCATTTAACTGCTAAACTTGAACATGGTGCTGGCGGTATAGACCAATCCATACACATACCATCCTGTGTTGGTGGCACATCCTGGCAGGGAAGTAGATCGTAGAACATCAAAGTCCTTATTATTCAGAGGAAATTTGACGTTTTCCTCATTCCGCTACAGCAGCGCCACCTGGTTTGCTGTCTTGTTTATTTTGTCCAAAAAGAGCGCTTCTTCATTCCTTTTGGGGAAGAGAGAGGAAAGTAGTATCCCAATCGGTGGAGCGTTGAGTTAATTTGTCAAACAGAACAACCGTTCCAGCTTTATAACAAGAGAACGTTGGATATTCGTACGATACTGAAATTTCAAGAAAAGCGCGCCAGATTTACGACAGATGTCGGTTGCTACAGATGAGATGAAATGAAAAATTGCAGCGATTTCGTGGTTGTTTGTAGTAGTCTGGACCATGATTAATACGCGATACTCGGGTTAACATGACTGAACTACCCACGGTTCAGCTGAACGAACGGAAGTATGCTCTGATGCAGTTGAACTCGCCCCACACAGCTCCATCCGAATGTTCCATGCTTCAGAGCAGCAGTTTAACGGCCGCAAGTTTCGAAACAATCACAATGGAGCGGGAGAATGAACAAACAAAGATCCGGTGGATCCTGCCTTTGAAAAGTATATTATAAAGACATTATTCAGAAATTAACTGTATAAACTCCAGTAACAGCTCTAAGAGAAAACTCCAACAAAACTGAATTGCTCGAATATTGTTGGGACATTCGCGCTGCTGGCTTTCACCGTTCCAAGGGGAGATTTTCGGGTGAGCAAAAAGTTTCCTTCGCAAAGTGAAAATTAAGCCCAGAGAAATGCGCGAAGAAATGTAAATGAAAACTTCATCAAGCCGACGGAACCAGAGCGAAGAAGAGATAAAAAATATGATGAAACTGTAGCTAAATGAAACATTTAGTTGGCGCGGAATGGTATTTAATTTACTGCTGCCTATCAGTTCAGTATGCCAATCTCCCACAGAGGTATTTCGACCGCCCGGCTGGGGTAGGGTGGGGAGACTGTTCTGGGCGAAGGAAAAGAAAAGCTTTAAGTGGCATACTCGGGGAATATTTCGAATAGGCGCGTTTTTGCTATAAATCAGAGTTATTTAATAAAACTTACTTGGAATTACTTGCGGGAAATGCTCTTTGATTCACGCCCTCGAGAGGCTCAAGCCATTACCACTTCAAACGGTGGTATAAGACGAAAATATTGCAATTACACGAGAAGTACTAATATAAACGAGAGCGGCGACGGCGTGAAATGCGTTCCACAAGCGGCGGGAATAAATTGAATGTTTGCGGTGGATATTATGAACAGAGAATGGTTCTCGGTGAGAAGTTTAGTGAGAATTTTCCGATATCAATATAAAAGCTATCGCAATCGATTTTTTTCAGAGTTCCACTAGTTGCCTTTCTGGAAAAATTTTTTAGCCATCTTTTCCAATAAACTTTTTTTAGTTCTAATTTTAGTGTTTCGAATACATTTTTTAATTATAATTTTAAAAATTGTTTCCGAAAATTTTCTATACATATAAAAATGGATTTCTGTCTGTCTGTCTGTCTGTCTGATTCTTATGGACTCGGAAACTACTGAACCGATCGACATGAAAATTGGTATGTAGGGGTTTTTGGGGTCGGGGAAGGTTGTTATGATAGTTCGAGACCCCTCCCCCCTCTCTAAGGGGGGACTGCCATACAAATGAAACACAAATTTCTACATTACTCAAGAATTAATCAAGCAAATGAAACGAAATTTGGCATGTGGAGGTTTTAGGGTACAATAAATGATTCTATGGTGGTTAGATGCTCCTCTCCCACTCTTAGGGAGGCTGCCAAACAAATGAAACACAAATTTCTGCATTACTCGGGAATTAATCAAACAAATGAAACCAAATTAGGCTCGTGGAGATTTTAGGGTGCAATACATGTTTCTATGGTGGTTGGACACTCCACCTCCCTCTCTAAGGGAGAGCTGCCATACAAATGAAACATACATTTCTGCATAACTCGAGAATTAATCAAGCAAATGAAACCAAATTCGGCATGCGGAGATTTTAGGGTGCAATAAATGTTTTTACGGTAGTTCAACACTCCACCCCCCTCTCCGAGGGGGAGCTGCCATACAAATGAATCGAAATTTGGCATGTGGAGGTGTTAGGGTACGATAAATGATTCTATGGTGGTTAGATATTCCTCCCCTCTCTTATGGGGCTGCCAAACAAATGAAACACAAATTTCTGCATTACTCGAGAATTAACCAAGCAAATGAAACCAAATTTAGGGTGCCATAAATGTTTCTATGGTTGTTTGGGAAAAAATCGACCCTGAAATTTCAAAAAGTTACCCTATACAAAATGTTTACTACCTCGAAAAAACACCCTATGCCAAATATCAACTCAATCGGACTTAAGGGAGAGTGGTTAAAGTTTGAGGTTTTGGAAAATCGAAAAATCACCCAAGGGGGGAGTAAAGGAAATCAGGGTTTTCGAAAAAAAAAATTTGATGCCAAATGTCTTAAAATTGCATGAAACGTCGAGATCTAGTGTCATCTCGAAAAAATTGTTTTTGTCAAAAGTCAACACTCTGGGGCCAAGTTTTTTTTTCTGAGTACGAGATGAAACATATGGTTTTAAGTGCCAATAAAAATAATTATCTCGATTTTTCATTCGGAACTTGTTGCGAAATGTTGATTTGAACGATAATATACCCTGTGCAAAATATTAGCTCATTCGAAATTCATTTTTTAGTGTTGCAGACGTTAAAATTTGTTTTTTTTGAAAACCCGGAGAATCACCGAAAATTCCTGATTTTTCCAAAAATAGCTGTTTATAAAAACTTATTAAATACGGGACCGAGTCAGATGATCAACATATCAAATTTAAGTCTGTTGAAAAAATATTACATTGAAAAACTTGATTTTGTTTTCATAATTATTGAGTGTATTTGACGAATTTTATGCCAACTCGTCTCAGGAGTTGACAATAACATCTCAGTGTAAAGATATTGATCATTTAAGCAATTAAGCGTACCTGAAATCTTAAAAAAAAATTTGACTATTTTTTGAAAAGGACCAAAATTTGTTTCTAATTATTTTGCAAAAACTATGAAAAACTAACTCTGGTCAAAGAATAAAATGAAGGAAATTGTTTAAATTTCTATATACATTGCGGACTCAATCATATACAGTATCCGATTTTTTTTCACTGTATATAATCGAATCCTGTATATAATTGAGTAATTGAGTAATTGAATTTCATTTTACTCAAAAAAATATGAACAACTCTTACAATTCCCCATAAATCACCCATACAGGGTGGCGCATAAGTCACGCAACCGATTTGCACAAAAAAATCGTATAAAAAATATGTCTCACGACACAAAATCTTTATTCTCGAATAAAAAACGATACAAAGTTGACAACTGAACCGCTTAGGAACCAACACGCTCGATAGTTGCAGCGCGATCGTTATTTTTTTTTCCTTCAGAGAGCGTTGCGTGACTTATGCACTACCCTGTACATTGGAAGATGAACACATTCACAGGAAAAATAATTTCTAACAACAACTTTTCCATGTTTTCTTTGAAAAAATACAACTAATCCTAATTTTGTTTGCACTCGAGATAGCAATATAGTGTATTCGACAAAGTTTTAACTGTGTTTAAGTTTTATTTTGTTTTTCAATGGAACAAATAACAAATAAATCAAAGAATTTTATGTAGGAAATTATTCATGTTTTTATCCAAAAATATCAAACAAATTTTTAAAAAAAAATTTAATTAAAAAATATTTTGAAAATTAAAATTTATTTTTTTCAAAAATAGGTTTTTTTAATTTTGAAAAGATAGATATGAATAGCCTTTGCATTTTCCAACAAGTCATCCATATATTGGAAGATGGGATCTTATACAGGGAAAAAGTTTTCTAACAATAAACTTTTCGTGTTTTAAAATAATATTAATGTTTAATTCATTCATTTTTATGTATAAATTATCGCGGGTTACATGTTCTGAAAACTTTTTTCTTTTTATTTTTTCAGGAGTCTCCTTACAAAAATGCCTACACAGGCAAACCTTTTCTTGTGCGGGGGATAGTGACCGCACAAAAAAGTCGCATTAAAAAAAATCGTAGAAAACTTCACCAGCAGCTTTAAAATATCGTGTTCGGTACACAGTTTCGCCCAAGAAAATAACTCAAATCCACGCCATTTACCGTTTAATTTCCTTTTGTTTCCCTGCTTTGCGATGGGACACTTTGCCTTTTCAGTTGGGCGTGGCTGTTTTGTGCTTTTAGTTGCGTGTTGCTGTTAGAAATCATGTCATGCAAAAACTTAGAAAAACTTAGATCATTTGATGAGAGGAGGGGAATGATTTCAGAAGTGGATAATTTAGACGCAAATATGCTTTTTTCGCACTGAAATGCATATAAACCATCGAACAAATACTAAATGGACGATAACTTCGTCAAATTTGCTTCAACTCAAACACCGCACAAAAAAAAATCGCACAAAAAAAACCGCACAAGAAAAAAAATCGCACAAAAAAATTCGCACAAAAAAAACCGCACAAAAACAGGTGTTACTGTATTCCACAAACTTTAAAAGATAGAAAATTGACGTCTTCGAGTTCATATCTTAATAAGATCTAAAACTTTGTCCAATACACTATGTAGCTATCTTGAGTTTGAACTAAGGATTTGTTGTATTTTTTTCAAAGGAAACATGAAAAAGTTGTTGTTATAAAAAAAAATCCATGTACAAGTGCCCATATTCCAATGTATGGGTAACTTGTTGGAAATTGAACGCACTATTCATATTTTTTTTTGAAAATTTAAAAAAATACGTTTTTGGGAAAAATAAATTTATGTTTTTAAAATGATTTTTTCAATGTAAAATAGAAAAAAAAATTTTGTATTTTTTATAAAAAAATACAATTTTCTACATTTCATCTTTTGATCAGAATTTTAACAACTTTGCATACTTGAAATATTGAAAAAAAGTTGTTTTACTTCTTCAAAAGGGCCTAAACTAAGATTCCTATAATTCCTATTCCTTTGAATCATAGTTTGTGAGTTAGAAGTTTTTGTACAAAAAATAAGAATTTTTTTAGGCTTCTCAGAGTATGCGTAGTTGCTTAAATGACCAATGTCTTTACACCCTCAACGTTTCTCTACAATCTGAGATGTTGCTTCCAATGATCAGTCGAGTTGGCATGAAAATAGTTATTTGTTCTTTTTAGTTTAAAGGGTGTGTCACATCAAATTGCATCACGGAAAAAACGCTGTAGAAATTCGCCCAGTAGACCGATTCTTTTGAAAATTTTAGACAGTAAAATAAAAACTATTAAACAACTTTTGGCATTTTCTTTTTATTCATACTTCGAGCCCAAGCCCGTATGCTCGCACCTTCCTCTTTACCCCGTCCATAAGGTTCTGTACAACGTCAGGTTGTAGTTTTTTTTTGAACAGAAATCCATTTCCTCTTGAAGTCCGCTTCCGATTTGACAACTTTTGGGTTCTTCCGGAGGACCTGCTTCATAATCGCCCAATATTTCTCTATTGGGCGAAGCTCCGGTGCGTTGGGCGGGTTCATTTCCTTTGGCACGAAGGTGACCCCGTTGGCTTCGTACCACTCCAACACGTCCTTTGAATAGTGGCACGAAGCGAGATCCGGCCAGAAGATGGTCGGGCTCTCGTGCTGCTTCAATAGTGGTAGTAAGCGCTTCTGCAGGCACTCCTTAAGGTAAACCTGTGTGCAATTTTTGCAAGTGTAATATGTTTTCAAAGAGGACTAGCATCATTGGCTTCAATTGGATATGTCGATTATCTGAATCGGTCACGTAGTTCAAAAGTAATAATTTAAAAAAAAGTCATTTTTGAAAAAAAGGAGAAAACATGATTTCTCGAACCATCGGGTAACTTTGAAAAATCATAACTTAAAAACGAAAAGAATATGATTTTTTGATATGTTACGCAAAAAAACCTCAGCTTTCAAAAAAGATATAAAAAAATATTGCACACTTGATCCCGGAACCATGTAAATAAAAAAAAAACAAGTATAATCGATAATTACCAAAACAAAACCAAATTTTTCCGCAAGAGTTTTTTTTTCGAAAAAGACTAAATAAGCATCATTGGCTTTAATTTAAGATGTAAATCATCTAAATGGTACAAAAGATATGAATTTTTGAAAAGAGTCATTTTTGGATAAAAGGGGAAAAATATGTTTCGAACCACCCTAAAATGGAAATTGGCATCTAAAAAAAAATTAAAAATAGGGGTCTCATGTTTCGTTGAAGTGTGGTATTGCTTAGTAGTTCTCAATTTTAAATGAGTGGGTAGTTTTTTATCTTACATATTATACTTTTCTCTAACAGGAAACCAACAACTCGATATTACTGCGATTGAAAACAAAAAAAATCTGAACAAAATAAACCACTAAAACGATGATGACGAAATACCACTCTCTGTCTACGCCGTACGCAAACAAGGATACGCCATCCCATTCCGTATATTATGCAAATCTATGCAAAGCACTATGCGCAGCGAGAAGAAAGTTCGGTTAACGCGCGCTCATGCAAATCGCTCTTATTCTCATGAAATCGCAGCGAATCCTCCCGGGAAAATTGATATCTTTAGAGCCTGTTTCTGTTGTAGTTCCAAACGACGCGAAGGAAGTGTTTTTATGGCACATCTTCGGTTCTTCACAGTCCCGAACGTGTCAATGATGGGTCCGTCCCCCTCCCCTTCCGATCTTCCGATGACAGCGGAATGTGTCGAGTTGCATTCGTTTCCAGGCAGAGGAAACGCTACTTACTAAGTTCCACCGGAGATGTATATATAAATGAAGAAAACGGAACGCTGCTATGATTTATTCATCAATCCAAAAGTACTGTAGAATTCGGTGCACTGCCGGGGATTAGAGCTTCCTCCAGTCGTTTAGCAATCTCAATTTTGCTTTGGTTGTTTTACTTTTTTCCGTGGCTTATTACCATAACGGGAAATTCATACAATTAATAATGCAAATCCGATGGGATTTTCTGCATCTTCAGCAGCCTTCGTTCTTCGCCAGATGTCAGAGTGCATTTAAATTTCCCGGTTGACGATTTTTTTTCGGTAGAAAAACGAGGTACGAAAAACAAAATGAAAACTGCACCTTATAAGATATTCATTCATTTGAAGCGATTCAGGTTTATTATTTTATGATTATCGCCCCCACGATTGGTTTGTTTCAAGCTCTGTTATCTAGGAAATACTTACGTTCGTAAACTGTTAATGTTGCCTCAGCCGAAACCGCATCGCCGACTCCGTTTTCCGCCATGCATTCGTACGGTGCATCATCTCGGCCAGCTCGTACCGGTTCAATGCGCAGCATAGAAACTCCGTTGGAATCGATCACCGAGTAGCGTGATTGGGTACCTGTGGTCGAGATGGAAGTTAGAATAATTAACGAAATGAAATCCGGATCCGGTGATCAGAGTGGTTGTGAGAAATGGCGTTTCTGATTGCAATATATATCAATTGAATCGGTAATCGGTTGATGGATGAACAGTTTAATAACAATAAGCGAAATTGAGCCATCATGAAAGGGTATATTCGATAGAAAATGCACCCAAAATTTGGTATGTATCCTACAGTAATTCTATATGATAAAACTAGTTGAAAGTGTATTGTTTTCATCTGTCATGTTTCATATCAGTTCATACATTACTTATAAATGGCTTCAAAAACAAAACATTCGAGAAAAAATGTTGTGCGCTTACGATGAAAATCTGGAAGCTCCTCATCGATTCATCGTTAAGAAGCTCAGAATACTAAATGGTCGGGGTTCTGCCTAAACGAACCAAGCGCCAAAACATTATTTTGAGATATTTCAATTTGAAGTTTGGGCTTCCAGTAATTCACTGTGTCTGATCCAATCTATCATTTTATCGCTCACATGTTACAAACAGGATGTCAAACATAATACTCCCTTTCATGCTGTAAGCACACATCTTCGCCAATTTCTGATTCACCTTTATGAAAATGAAAAAAAACTAAATTTCGTTGCTGCTAGACACGTAAAACTTCGTTCTCTTTGCAGCCATAGCGAACCAAGTACATGCTAACTATTGACATAATATCATTACCCAACACATTAGTATTTTGTAACGCCTCTGGATTAATTTCATGAATGGTACATGTATAGACTCACTTTTGCAGTTTTTGACGAAAAATATCTTAATAAATTACAATAAATTGGTTTAAGAATGCATTACGCTTGGTTCGTTGTGGTTGAAAGCAATTTTAAAAAATTCAAACCAGCCTCTTAACACGCTTCTATACTTCATGGTAGCCCTTTGGCTGTCCTACTTACCAGATCCCGTCGACATCTGATTCCAGGAGCTGTCCGAAACAGAAAAATCTGTTGAAGACTCGGATCTGCCTTCTTGAAGAAAACGATCACTATCGTCCGATGTCATATTGTGGGTTTATGGTTAGCTTTGGTTGAATGCAATTTCGTTTTTGACGAATTTCATGCCAACTCGACTGGACTTTGGCAGCACTATCTCAAATAGCAGTGAAACGTTGTGGGTGTAAAGACATGGGTCATTTAAGCAACTTGAAATATTCGAAAAATAAAGGGCGTGTCACATCAAATTTCATCACGGAAAAAACGCTGTAGAAATTCGCCCAGAAACTTTTGGCATTTTCTTTTTATTCATACTTCGAGCCCAAGCCCGTATGCTCGCACCTTCCTCTTTACCCCGTCCATAAGGTTCTGTACAACGTCAGGTTGTAGTTTTTTTTTAACAGAAATCCATTTTCTCTTGAAGTCCGCTTCGATTTGACAACTTTTGGGTTCTTCCGGAGGGCCTGCTTCATAATCACCCAATTGGCTTCGTACCACTCCAACACGTCCTTTGAATAGTGGCACGAAGCGAGATCCGGGCAGAAGATGGTAGAGCCCTCGTGCTGCTTCAATAGTAGTAGTAAGCGCTTCTGTAGGCACTCCTTAAGGTAAACCTGCCCGTTTACCGTGCCGGTCATCACGAAGGGGGCGCTCCGCTTTCCGCAAGAGCAGATCGCTTGCCACACCATGTACTTTTTGGCAAATTTGGATAGTTTCTGCTTGCGAATCTCCTCCGGAACGCTGAATTTGTCCTCTGCGGAGAAGAACAACAGGCCCGGCAGCTGACGAAAGTCCGCTTTGACGTTGGTTTCGTCGTCCATTACCAGGTAATGCGGCTTCGTCAGCATTTCGGTGTACAGCTTCCGGGCTCGCGTCTTCCCCACCATGTTTTGCCTTTCGTCGCGGTTAGGAGCTTTCTGAACCTTGTATGTACACAGGCCCTCCCGCTGCTTGGTCCGCTGGACGAATGAACTTGACAAATTCAGCTTATTGGCGACATCCCGGACCGAACTTCTCGGATCACGTCTAAACTGCTTAACTACGCGCTTGTGATCTTTTTCACTGACGGAGCATCCATTTTTGCCGTTTTTCACCTTCCGGTCGATGGTTAGGTTCTCGAAGTATCGTTTTACTACTCTGCTGACCGTGGATTGGACGATTCCCAGCATCTTACCGATGTCCCGATGTGACAACTCCGGATTCTCGAAATGAGTGCACAGGATTAATTCACGACGCTCTTTTTCGTTCGACGACATTTTTCCAAATTTACGAAAAATTGACAGTGAAGCATGGCCAACGTGATCTATACACTCTTATCTGATTATAAGCGAAAGCTAAAGATATAATTCCTAAAAATTAAATTTTTACAGCGTTTTTTTCCGTGATGCAATTTGATGTGACACACCCTGTAATTAGACTAATTTTTGGAAAAAGCTGACAAAAAATTATAACTTTGCTACCTACAAAATTCAAAGATGAAATGTAGCAAATTGTTTCATTTTAAACTATTTAAATTTTTTTTTCCAAAAAAATCTTTGACAAAAAAATTTGAAAAAAAAATATCAGACTTACAAATTTTTAGTCAAAAAATAAAAAGATGGGAAATTATTTTGGTTTTCATTAAAAATTATCAAAAATTTTTTTTGGAAAAAATTTTTATTGAAAAAAAAATATTTTGAAAATTAACATTCATCTTTCTCGAAAACATATGCTTTCTAAATTCTAAATGAGATAGATATAAATAGCCCTTCAAAGTTCCAACAAGTTTTGCATACATCGGACGATGGGCGGACGATGGGTTTTTCGAACAACAACTTTTCGTTGTTTTTCTTTTCTTTGAAAAAATGCTAATCATGTTCAATTCGTAAAATTTTTTTGTATAAATTATCGCAGAGCATTTAATCTGCTAACTTTTCTCTATTTAGAAACATGTCAAGAACATGTCAAATGTGAGAATTTACACACAAAAATGTTACGAGCAAAACTTTTTTTTTCAGGAGTTCATACAAAAATGACATATATTCCAAAAACTTTAAAAGATAGAAAGTTGATGTCTTCGACAAAAGTTTATATTTTAACAAGACTGTATCGCTATTTTGACTTTAAACAAAATTAGGATAAGTTGTATTTTTTTCGAAGAAAACATGAAAAAGTTGTTGTTCGAAAAACTTTTTCCCTGTAAAAGTGCCCATCTTCCGATGTATGGACGACTTGTTGGAAATTGTATTTGCTATTTATATATATTTTTAGGAATTTAAAAAAAATACGTTTATGAGAAGAATGAATTTTAATTTTTTAAAATAACTTTTTTGTCAGCGAAATTGTTTTCCAAAATTTTTTGGAATTTTTTTTGTGAAAATTTAAACAATTTGCTACATTTCATTCTTTGACATGAATTTTGTAGGTATCATAGTTTTTAAGTTATAAATTTTCGTAAAAAATTAAGAAAAAAAATTTGGCTTTTTCCAAAAAGTAGTCTAATTGTTTTTCGAATACTTCAAGTATGCAAAGTTGCTTGAATGGCCCATGTCTTTACACCCACAACGTTTCACTACTATCTGAGATGGTGCTGCCAACTCCTAAGACGAGTTGGCATGAAATTCGTCTTTTATTACATTCTGCTACACTGAATTTTTGTATTGGAGCTGTTGTCAATCGTCCGAATTACATGGTCATTTTACAGTTGATAGATTATAATTTTCTGCACCCAGTAGTGTAAGTTCCCTTAATTCTCCAGGACTGTGATTTTTTTTCACATCACCTCTTTGCAGCGGGTCGGTCTCTCTAACACTATCCTTTACGTGTAGGGAGACGAAAAATACAATGATAGTTCTGGGAAGACATCGATATCGAATATACCACCGGAGAAACTCGGAAATTGATTATTGAGGCCACCAAAAAATCATTCTAATTTGCTCATAATATCTCTATATATTGGGTTGGGGAAAAAGAAATGTCGTATATTGTCAATATATGGCAACACTTAAACATATCTTGTATTGTACTTATCGCATCGGATCATACTATACAGCTATTTAAAGACAACAATCTGTGCTACAAGTGTCGTTTTGACAGTGTTGTGACTGTCATTTTCAGTCTCAAGTTATAGTGCGTCAAAGATGGAGTCCACCAAACAAGATATTCGCCATATTTTACGTTTTTACTACCTGCGAGGTAAAACTACAACGAAGGCGACCGAAAAAAAATCGTGTAGTTTCTGGACCCGATACTGTAACGATTCGCACAGCACAGCGTTGGTTTGATCGATTTCGTTCTGGTGCAGTGGCTGTCGAAGATACACCCCGTATTGGTAGGCCAATCGTCGTGGAAACCGATAAAATCTTTGAAATCATCCAAGTAGACCGGTATGTGAGCACTCGCTCGATTGGCCAGGAACTGGGTATAGACCATAAAACCGTTTGGAACCATTTGCAGAAGATTGGATTCCAAAAAAAGCTGGATGTATGGGTGCCACACGAGTTGACGCAAAATAATCTTTTAGACCGAATTAACGCCTGCGATGCACTGCTGAAACGGAAGGAACTCGAACCATTTTTGAAGAAGATGGTGAATGGTGATGAAAAGTGGATCACGTACGACAACCTAAAGCGAAAAAAGTCGTGGTCGAAGCGTGGTGAGCCGGCCCAAACCATCGCCAAGCCCGGATTGACGGTCAGGAAGGTTTTGCTGTATGTGTGGTGGGATTGGAAGGGAATCATCAACTACGAGCTGCTCAACTATGGCCAGACCCTCAACTCGGTTCTCTACTGTGAGCAGTTTGACCGTTTGAAGCAGGCGATTGACCAGAAGCGGCCAAAAATGATCAATAGGAATGGTGTTGTTTTCCACCAGAACAACGCTCGGCCTCACACATCTTTGATGACCCGCCAGAAGCTACGGGAGCTCGGATGGGATGTCCTATTGCACCCACCGTATAGTCCGGACCTGGCTCCAAGTGATTATCATCTCTTCCGGTTCATGCAAAACGTTCTTGGTGATACTAAGTTGGCCTCAAAAGAGGCTTGCGAAAACTGGCTGTCTGAGTTTTTTGCAAATAAGGAGGGGGGGGGGGGGTTAAAGGGGGGGGATAATGAAGTTGCCTTCTAAATGGCAACAATTTCGATCAGAAATACGACATTTCTTTTTCCCCAAACTAATATATAAAAATGTTCTGTTCGTTTGTGTACGCGTTGAAAACTCGAAAAGTACGGAACCAATTAGGCTCAAAGTTGTACACAATATACAATCCACTTCAAGGAGTGTTGTTACGGCATAAAAAAATGGAAAATTGGAAGAAAGATGATTTTATATATGACCAGAGTGCGTTTCTGAAATTGAGCTTCTAATGAAAATCGACTATTCAGTAATGAATATGTGTTCTATGTGATGGAAACATCTTTTTTCCACGTGTGTGACAAAATCATGAACTGAAATTGTGTTTCAAAGTGATTTAAAATTGATCGATTTCCCTAATCTATCTCTCTATACATAAAAATGTTCTGTTCGTTTGTGTACGCGTCAACAACTCGAAAAGTACGGAACCGATTGAGCTCAAACTATGATACAATATACAAAACAACCAAACACATCTAGGATTGTGGTTACAACATAAAAAAATGAAAAATTCAACTCAACCATGCAACCACAATGTGCCACAGCAAAGCGTGGCAGGGTACAGCTAGTTCTGTATAAAGATTTCGGACTCAAGCGAAATACTGCGAGTATAATGTCTAATAAACAAAACTGCGTTGCGTTACTCATTCGCCACGCCAAAAGTAACACGAATATATTTCAACCACCGTTACATTTACATGGTCTGGCACCTTGTGACTTGCTTCGTTTCGATGAACTCAAAAAATTATTGCGAAGACGTGAATTGAGAATTTGTCCGCATCGTAGACATAGAATTCAAAACTATGTTGTATTAAATTCGCTCGCTTGTACTTAGGATTTTAAAGTAGAATGCATGGAAATATTTGAAATGACTCTTCAGTAGAAAGTTAGAAACATGGTGGCCTTTTGAAAGAGCCGATTGCGTGATTTTATAGAATCAATTGGAGATGGTTAATTCAGTTAAAATCGAACTGGGCCTAACATTGGAAGATTTCCTCTCTCCACAGTGCAGTCCACATGTTGCAGTGTTTGTTCTCTGCATTAGCATTATGAGCGACCGAATTACGTGCGACTTTGCTCGTTATTGACGGTACGGGTAGGAAAGCACACAAATGGGCAGTAAAAATGTATGGGAAAATGGGAATGCTTCAAATTTTCATTAATTCAAACCATTTAGAGACTAGGGAATTTAATGTATAGCATATGAAACAAATCTCAGAGATTTTCGATTCGATTGGTATGCAAGTCATTAACACTCCTACAACCGCGCGAAAAATCGTAATTTGTGTACTGTGGACTGTGCGCGTCTCTGTGATATTGCTATTGTGTATGTTTAGGCGTTATTGGTATTTATTCAAAGAAAAAGATATAATTGAGTGGACAAAACTTCAGAAAATGCTCGTGAGTATAGTAAGATTAAAATCCGATCCATTAAAGTCCGCGGCGAAAATAATTATTAACGATAAACTTATGTCATGAAAGCGTGACCTGTTTTCTGATTTGGGACCCTCACTGACAAATGTAGTCCTACGTCAAAATCGCCAAGAGAAACCAGTCTTGAGAGTGTGGGTGTAAAAATCGCGGGTGATTTCAAAATTAAATCACAACGGCAGGTTGTCATATTCACATATGATCATAGGAAATTAGAAGAAACATCAGAAGGACATGTTAAGCATAGAGGGGATTATTATGAGATCTATAATTCATGCATTGAGCTGAAATTGGCAGATTATTGGGATCCGATTGAGCTGGTTCGGGGTATCATTGCTCAGCATAAATTCTTAGTATAATATTAAAGTGACCAGATGGTCAGGGGTCTGAAGCGGGACACCCAAAAAAAAATGTATTTACGCCATTTGAACATAACATTTATTCATGAAATTCTGAACATGTGTCCTTGCAATTAAACCTGATCTGTATTATTTCTTTCATCTTATCTGCACATAGTTGTAATTTTTCTGTGGTACAGATTTTGCTTACGTTTGAAAAAAAAATTGCTCAGTCAGAGCATTTAAGCCTGGAAACCACGATTCGAATTCAACAATTTTCTTCAAATTACCGAATGGAATATTTTAAAATTCGAAGAAATTTTAGTGTTAACGGATGTATTAGAAAAATTTACTAATTTCGGATGGCGATGGAAAAAAAACAAGAAAAGATAATACAATGGAACAAATTTTCCTTGAATCTTATGTTTATTGAGCCTTCAACAAAAATGATTCAACGCTGTTGATTCGCAGCAGCCTTGGCGAATGCCTTCAAGTAACTTTGTGATTTTTTCACACTGCCAACTCCATCAGCGAAGAAAGTGGACATTAGGGTGCCAAAGAAAATGGTCATCTTGAGTTTCAAAAAGTTACCCCATAAAAAATGTTCAAAACCTCGAAAAAACACCATATGCACAATATCAGCTCGTCCAATTGAGCTGAATCAACTGCGAATCAACAGCAAAAGGAGAGTGGCGCAAAGCGGTCAAAGTTTGAGTTTTTTTTAAATCGAAAAATCACACAAGGGCGGTGTAAAGGAAATCGATGTTTTCGAAAAAAAAAATTTTGATGCCAAATGTCTTAAAATGGCATGAAACGTCGAGATCTAGTGTCATCTCGAAATTTTTTTTAGTTTTTTTGGAATACGAAACGAAAAGTATGGTAATGGTAATTTTTGGTAATTTTTTTTAACAGTAAAAAAAATCTTGAGATAACTGTAAATCTCAACGTGTCATGCAATTTCAAGACATTTGGCATCAACTTTTTTTTTGAAAACCACGATTTCCTTTACTCCCCCCTTGGGTGGTTTTTCGACTTTCAAAAAACTCAAACTTTGATCACTTTGCGCCACTCTCCCTTAAGTCCGAGTGAGCTGAAATTTGGCATAGGGTGTTTTTTCGAGGTGGTGAACATTTTGTATAGGGTAACTTCTTGAAATTTTAGGGTCGATTTTTTCCCATACGTTCATTGGCACCCCAATGGACATCCTGAAACACTTCGTGTCCACCGGACATAACCGATTTGGTATTTACAACATCCTCTCCCTGCCGCTCCTCAAGCCGGGAGATCGAAACAACCGGCCAAACGGTGGAGAAGTATCTGGCCAGAATGAACATTTTTATGCGGAAACGTCAGAAGAGGTCAGATGAAGTAGCTGGAGGTGCTGGTGAAAAACTTCTTCCCGGTGGAGCGCTATGTCGTGCTCATAATGAATGACGAAACCTAGTTGACGCTAGAATTCAACGAATGGCAGGGAACCGGGTACCCCACAAATGAGGCAAGCATTGACGACTCTGGTTGACGATCGGCGCTGAGGGAATGTAGAAGCCGCACTTCTTTCGAGTCTTGTGGTGAACGCAGAGATATATACGAAATGCCTGCCGAAAGTTGTCGCCTTCATAAGGTATCACGCAACGGAGAGATCAATGGAGGAGATGAATCGATGAATAAACATCGTAGCGAAGACCGCCAACCTTATCCACATCCCCCAGCAACGAAGGATAGAAAAACATTGGGCGAACTTCAAACGGAAGATTTCCTTCAATAACTTCATGGACAAAACGGAGAAATAGCTGACCGCAACATGATCAAATTCCAATATTGAAATATATTGATATCGCGAGACATTTTCGCTTCTTTTGCCAAATGCGGGACGTAATCTAACGCGGGACATTTTGTCGAAATGCGGAACTGTCCCGCGTAACGCGGGACGTTTGGTCAGTTTATATAATATAGTAGTTTGGCAATAAATTTAAAGTACATTACATCAACTTGAATAAATTAATTACCATGACACTATAATAGAGATGAACGGTTTGTTTGACATACATTTATGTGGATTCATAATTTATGGCTCTGATTATACACTCTACCTCTGAAGAAAACTGCTGCGTGCACAAATACAAAACATTCGGTATCATATCTTCCAATTCACAGTGTTCAAAACGCGTGTAATCTGCTATGAACCACAAATGATATATATTGATTGCGGCACGCCAGCGAAAACAATTCAATCACTTACCCATGATTTTCTTCCCATTCTTTCGCCAGACGATACTCGGCTGGGGATCACCTCTCGCTCCGCAGAAGAACGTCGCGACGCCCCCAACTCTCACTCCCTGGTTCGACGGTTTCCTGATTATCTCTGGTGGATCTGTAACGAGATTGAAAAAAAAACAACGATACAAATATCAATATTTAGCACCAGGAAAAAAAACCTTATTCCGACCAATCTTATTTTGGCCTTTATATCGGTAGCATTTTTCGATCGCTTCATCGCAACTTACGTGTCATGTAAATGAAGGGAAAATCGGAGAAATTCCCATCTGTAACGTTGGCAGAAACAATTCCGTTAAAGGATTTCATTCGACGCGAAGTTCGTTGAGTAGAAACAGTATTTTTACAACACCAACAACAATTTAACGCAAAAAAATTCAGAAAGTGTTTTCACCGCCTCCGCCCTTTGGAACCCACTCCCCGCTAAAGTTCGAAATGCCGGTGGGTTTTGTTTTTATTCCCCGACTAATCTTGAATCAAAGCTGATAAAAAGTTTCGCACGCTACGAAACACTCCAATATTGTGTTTTGTCGATCTTAGAAGAGGGCGGATTGGTTTTGTGGTTCGGATGAGCCAATTCTAAAATTTCAATTAAATTCACCCAGGTGGAAGAACGTTTTTATCCGCGCGATTCCGATCCGTGGAAAGCGCAGCACCACGGTTTGATTGCTACAAGTTTTTTTTTGTGGTTGCAGTAGTCAAATGCGTGTAGCCAGCACATCGGGGAATTCAGTCCAAGTTTGTCCGGCGGAAGAGAAGTACGAGTTTCCGACGGACGGAACCCGCAAGCAAACGTTCGATGCCAAAACAATTTATATTCAAATTAAGCCCCGAGTCGGGCTTCCAGAAGGCGCCGTACGCCGAGAATGGTTTCCAATTAACCAACCGGAGAGATAATTAACCGAAATTACGTCACATGAATTTTTAATGCTCCTTTTTCCGGATGATGGAGTACGTAACTCAATCCGGTTTTTGGGCTATCTTTTCGGTAGCGATAAAATATTATTGTAAGACGCTGCGGAGGGAGCAGAATGTTATGCCAATTCGTTTGTGTTGCGTATTGATAAGCAGCATAATTGTTTAATTTCCCAGTGGAGTTCGGTACATCTGTTTTGCGCATTTTCTGCTGATAATTTCAACGGCGGTACGGTCGCCAATCGCAATCTCAATTATCATAGTGCTAGAGCGAAGGCTAACAGGCTAATATAGTAAATTGGCAAAACACAAGTACATAACAATGAAAGCGGGCGCTATCGTGATCCCGGCTAAGGTCCCGTTGCTTTTATTATTAACATGGCTTTTATTGTCCTGATTCCATTACTTCAACAACTATGTAATAATCGCTAGAACGTAACATATTGGCCGGTTTCGTTTGACACACTATCACCACCTTCGTGCCGCGGCAAGAGGTCACGCAAGCCTTGAATAAACAAGATGAGTAATCAGAATGATGATGTCTGTGTGTGAAGGAGAAGCCACCACCAGCGGGTGAGAAAGACCGCCTCATTGAGCCCGCCGATCGATAAGCTCGTTTCACTTTTCACCGAATGCAACGGGTTAACATTGTAATTGCTAAAGTTTGGACCAGCGTTTCCCGTCAGTCTGAAAACCTCTTTCGGTAATGCTTCGCAACATCGTCAGATGAGCGCACGTCAACCGGGCTCGGATGGATTTAGAAAAAAAATCCATTAGCCATCATGGTACGCCAGATTGTAGGTGGACGACACTACTTCTGGACAGAGATGGCAGATATATGGAAATATTTCTGGTTTTGTTTGATTTTTACGAGGATACGGATCCGTGGGAAAAATCTACGGAATTCAGTTTTCAGAGTACGTTGTTTTGCTCCCTTTAGAATCAAGTATAATTTGATTTGAAGTGAGTGAAGGAACACAGATCATGGTGGAATACACCGTAATCGCTAGCAATGTATCTTGTCACATTGATATTGAAACTGTTCTCTTTTTTTGCATGGTCATTATGTTCCTGAACTCATTTGAATATTATTACGATCCTGAAGACGTTGTGTTATTCGTTGTTGATTTGAAGGCTAATTGGATATGTACTTGAGCACGATTCGAAAAATTGTAGATAATCGCAACATACCCCTTGTCCAATATATTTTCGTACAAATTCAAGCTTCGATTATTTTACATAAGTTATTCAGATTTTACTGGTTATTGCTTTGAACGAGAGATAACAGGCCTTATTATAGAAATCGAGTCAATAAGAATTTTGCTCGTTAGCTCTCTTATACTATTATAGATACCGAGCAAGTCGATAGCATCCGCGTGAAAGAGTGAAAGCTATCGGTGCAACTGTCATACTTTTTCGAATTAATTGCTTTGCATATCATCAGAGAGTTATTTTGTTTTGGTTTGCATTTCTGATATTTTCCTTCGGGAAACGGTTCAGAAACAAAATGCTCAAACACTTCACTCTATTCCTAACATCGGAAGAAAAAAGAATCACGAAGATTCATTATTTTCCTCACTTTGTCCTGATGGAACACAACGTCTCTTCTGTTGGCCAATTCTGGACGTTTCCGGTGAATCGCTAGCTTCAAACGATCCATTTTTTGGCAGTAGAGACCTTAATCATAGGTATAAGCAAATTACAGTCTGTACGACTAGTCGAAGACGGTGTAAATAAATAAATGTAGTGTATTGCACTAAAAAAAAATTTAAAAAAAACATTTAAAAAAAACATTTAAAAAAAGTTACAAAAAAAAAAGAAAAAAAATGAAAAAAAAAATTAAATTACTGTTGCAGTATCGGAACCATGAACTCCATTCACAATTTCAGCGACCTGGCTAGCATTTTGGCCTCTATAAAAGAAAAAGTGTAATATGTACCGAATTTTGCCTCTGTGTTTGAATGTTTTAACGATGTATAAAATTCATCGAATGTGATCGATGAAAAAGAGAGAATGAAACAATTTGAACGAATTCACTTGATATATGATGTTTGTTGATTCAATGTACACTGGAGTTGCTTTTTACGCGGGGGATATGTTCAGCGTAAACGAAAACCGCGTAAAAGAAAACCCAGTAAATTCTAAAATCGCATAAAAAACGCGTGAATTCCAAAATCCGCGTGAAAACAAACCGGGTAGTTTTCCAAATCCGTGTAACAATCTAACAAACAGCGAATTATAAGTTTGAAACGCAACCCATATTCTAGCAGTTGATTTACTGACTTTTTTTGCATGCTACAACCATGATATCTGTATCTCCTTTTATTTCTCAGCTAGTAATCAGTGATAAAATACAAACTTATTTGCTGAAAAGTCACATCATTTACAATATTGAATTTTCGCGGTTGATACGTGCCGCGTAAAAAAACCGCGTAGATTTCTAAATCCGCGTAGAGACAAACCGCGTAAATTCCGAAATCCGCGTAAAAATAAACCGCGTAAATCCCAAAAACTGCGTAAAAAAGCCGCGTGTATTTCAATGGGCTATGAACCATGCTTTTGGTAACAGTATCGAACAGTCATTCACATTTCGGAATCCGATTCGATTGAAAGCGATTTTTGAATTCTTAAATCCGTTCGACTCAAATTCAATCGTTCATGTAACTGTGGAAACCTCGTCTTGTCGCAAAAAAACGTCAAAATGATCCAGTCGTATTCGTAGAGCAATTTACTCTTTATATAACTGGCAGATCCGAAAGCAATTGTGAATTGAGGAATCTGAATGAAAATTATCACTCGATGTTGTTTAAATACATAGAAGACTGCCCTGATCCTAACCTAACATTTTTTTTCTATAAGTTTCTTTGCATTTGGTGCAAGGAAATTTAGGTGCAACTTTATCCATAACTAGCTGACCCGGCAAACTTCGCCTCGCTCAAAATTTGTTTTTCGTTATCAATACCTTCAAACGTCACGTTTTCACGTTTTCTTACTAAGCGCAAGTTCATGAGTCCAATCGCAGAACTGTTCATTGATTGATCTTTTAATCGACCCCATTGAATTTACCTTTTACTATAAAATTCCTAGTACTTCAACCAAAACTCATCATTATAATATCAGATTTTCAGGCACAATTCTCGTTCAAGATTTCTCAACCACTTACAAATAACATGTTTCTCCGTTACATGGAATAAATGTTCTATACAGAAAATATGATAGAATAAAGACAGACCCCTCTCCTCTTCTCCCCTTAGAAAGGGACGAGGAGTGTCTATTCACCATAGAAACGTTTCGTGCCCCCTAAAATCTTCACATGCCAAATTTGGCTCCATTTGCTTGATTAGTTTTCGAGTTATGCAGAAATTTGTTTTTTTGTGTATGGCAGCCCCCTTCTAAGAGAAGGGGGAGGAGTAACTAACCACCATAGAAACATTTATTGCACCTTAAAACCTCCATATGCCTATTTGCGTTTCATTTTCTTGATTAATTCTCGAGTAATGCAGAAATTTGTGTTTCATTTGTATGGCAGTACCACACCCCCCACCCCCTTTAGAGAGGGTGGGGGGTGGTGGTAGGGTGGAGTGTCTAACCACCACAGAAACATTTTTTGCACCCTAAAACCTCAATATGCCTAAGTTGGTTTCATTTGCTTGATTAAAACTCGAGTAATGTAGAAATTTGTGTTTCATTTGTATGGCAGCCCCCCCTTAGAGAAGAGGGAGGAGTATCTAACCACTGTAAAAACATTTATTGCAATCTAAAACCTTCACATGCCAAATTTGGTTTTGTTTGCTTGATTAATTCTCGACTAATGCAGAAACTTGTGTTTCATTTGTATAGCAGCCCCCTCTGAGAAAGGGGGAGCAATATCTAACCACCATAAAAACATTTATTGCGCCTTAAAACCTTCATATGCCTAATTTGGTTTCATTTGCTTGATTAATTCTCGAGTAATGCAGGAATTTGTGTTTTATTTGTATGGCAGCCCCCCTTAGAGAGAGGGATGTCTAACTACCATAGAAACATTTATTGCACCCTAAAACCTCCATATGCCTAATTTGGTTTCATTTGCTTGATTAATTCTCGAGTAATGCAGAAATTTGTGTTTCATTTGTATGGCAGCCTCCCCTAGAGAGGGGGGAGGGGTCTCAAACTATCATGAAAACCTTCCCCGGCCCCAAAAACCACTACATGCCAATTTTCATGTGTAGTTCCGAGTCCATAAGAATCAAACAGACAGACAGAAATCCATTTTTATATATATAGATATGTAGTCATCATCAGATACAATTTTCGTTCAAGATTTTTCTCCACTTGCAGAGAATGTGTTAAATTTTTACATAGAACGCATATTTAATATGTAGAGCTAATTTTCGTTTGAAATTTTTGTTCTAAAAGTGTTTTTTTCACCCGAATAAATATCTATTACTTCAGATAAATGGAACACTGACCTCAATGTTGCCAATGTCGAATTGCGTGGCAATGCTGCCTCATTTTCACAACTCGATTGGACTTGAACCGAACGGATTGTAGAAGGCAAAATTGGAATTCGTTCGGGTAATTTAGACTTGATCGGTTTCCAGAATGCGGGTGAGCAGTTGATCAGTTGACAGATTTGGAATTTCTGAGGAAACTACACTATCGATCTGTCGTTTAAGAACGTAAATAAATTTGTTCTGTTTGAAAAACAAACGACGGTTGAATTATTTGGATATTTTCATACAAAAAAAAACTAAAATCGCGTTTAAAAATAGGGGATGGAGGTTCTAATTGGGGTCAAATGTATGGTTTTTATCCAAACTTAAGAAACAATTTTTTTTCTGCATAGGGCCACCCTTATCGGTATTTAATATATGGTAAACGGTATCCAGGCAGTATCGCATATCGCCTCCCTTTCAGAGGAGGGAGGTATGTCAAATCATCAAAGGTACATATTTTGTAACCAAAAATCCTCACATGCCAAGTTTGACTCCATTTGTTTGATTAGTTCTCGAGTTATACAGAAATTTGAGTTTCATTTGTATGGCAGCCACCCCCTTAGAGGGGGTGAGGAGTGTCGAACCATCATAGAACCATCATTTACTGTCCTCTAAAACCTCCACATGCCAAATTTGATTCCATTTGCTTAATTAGTTCTCGAGTAATGCAAGGGGGGAGGAGTGTCGAGTCACAATAGAAATATTTCTTGTCCCATAAAACCTCCACCTCCATTTGCTTGATTAGTACTCGAGTTATGAGGGGAGGAGTGTCGAGTCATCATAGAAATATTTCTTGCCTTCTAAAATTTCCACATGTCATATTTGGTTCCATTTGCTTGATAAGTTCTCGAGTTGTGCAGAATTTTTTGCTTCTTTTGTATGAAGGCCGTGTATTCCATGGAATTATGAGATTAGAAATAGAAAACTTACTTGGAAAACGTTAGTTGTGGTTCTAGAAACCTCAAATCAAAAATCAGGGTACAATGTCTAATTAGGTAATTCTTATCTAGATTTGTCTTGCCTATATTCCAGCGGTATAATTGAACGCAATTTTTTCCGGTTAACCTGGTCCAAGATGACAGGGTAGCTACGATGAGGTATGCAGGCAGGGATTAAACTGTGGGTTATAATATACAGTTCTACCTGTATTAGCCTGACTTAAAAATACATCTGTCATTGCTAGCTGGGTATACTTTCCCCATGTAGTTGGGTAGATTTAAGGGTAATCAAAAAGCGGAAAAAACTGGAAATGCATCAGTCGACGTGGAACGTTGCAGACGTAGAAAGAAGAAAAAAATTATCGATAGAAACTCCTGAGTTTTGAACTTTCCGTGCAATATTTCCTATACTTTGCTACAATCATGTCTCAGAACTACATCAACAATCTCCCGGTGGAAGCGTTGTCTATAATCTTCGATAAGCTAGAACATGATGCTCAAATTGCTGCCATGGGTACTTGTACACTGTGGTACGATATTTTGAGCCATAATCGGTACATTCGGCAGCGCCGGTTCAACATCTCTGTGGCCAACCTTTGCGTCAGGGATAGTGATAATGACGTTGGAATGTGGCATTTTGACAGGATGAAACGTTACCGCGCGTTCAACATTTCGGACGCGTTGCTTCCTCCCGGCCGGAAAACCTATTTCTTGGAAGCATTGCAAAAGTTTCTATCACATGAGGAGGTCATGCATAACGTTGAAGATTTGAGCTGCAAAATGAAATATTTTTCGCTGGATGATGTGTTTGGAAGCATACAATGTTGGAGCTTGCCGAAGCTGAGACAAATTACTTACAACGCTTCAGTATGGATCAACAGTAAGGAAGCTTCACACAACCTTGTGAAGGCACCGAATTTGACAAAACTTCGGTTGGAAGATACGAGTCTGACGAGAAACCCTATCCTGCAGAAATTTAGTCCTCAGATCGAGGAACTCGAAGTGAAGTTCCAGTACAAAGAAGTATTGTTCAGTGTAATTGGTATCGGAATGTTCACAAATGTACACAGCCTGACGCTCAGTGCTGCGAGTGGGTTCCTATTCAACACACCATTCGGAACTAACGATTTCCGTGACAGATATCTTCAAATTTTCACTCAGTTGAAATATTTGAAAATATTTGACAGCGATAACTTGTTTTATGTGTCCTACAAGAATATTTTCCGAGCCGCTAAAAATTTGGAGACATTGATAGTCCACGGGATGGACATGAGTGAGTACTCCTTCAACGCAATAGGTGACCTCAAAAAGCTAAAGGAAGTATGCTTGCTCGTTGATATACAAAGATACTGGTCGGTTGATAAGTTATCCCTGCCGCTGCTCGAGAGGATGTCAACATACGTTGATTCATTTGTGCCGCTTGAAAGTGCCCCGAAATTGAAACGGTTGTGCATTGAGAATCACAGCCTTTTGAAAACCAGATTTATGGTTGCCGAGGATGGAAGAGTCGAAAGATATCTGCGTACAGTCAGCGAACAATTGGAGGAACTGCATCTCAAAGGTGTGAAGTTGGGAAAGTCATTAATCAATCAAATTTGCACATTAAAGAAGTTGACATCGTTGATACTGACCGAGGTCAATGTGGTGAGTTATATTATATATTGCATAAATATATTTATTTTCTAATTCTTTTTTATTCATTTTTATAAACAGAAAGAGACGAGTGTCCACAGAATTCTATCCGAATTGCCGCAGCTGGAATACTGCCGCTTTAGGCGCTGCAATATGGTGAGGAAAGTTTCGTTTAAGGACGTGTTCAGTCATGGCTGCGAGAAGATCGACGATGACTTCGAGAGCGATAAGAATATGGACATGTTCAAAACGTTGGAGCTTAGGTACCCAAATTGCCACATTTCAACAGTCCATAACAACGTTTCGTACCACTTCAGCAGGAAACTGCCAAATGATTACGCGGATAGACTTCTTGATACGACGGTCCTGTTACGCGTTTTTAATCCTGTGTAAAATGTTTCTCGCGGCAGTATAAGCTCGTACTCGTATAATCTCGGTGAATTGTAAGGTTAAACTAGTTTTTTAAGGTTTTTTTTCCCCATATGTTTATTTTAATAGGCTCATTGAGCAATTCAGCTGCAACAGAGCCGAATTTATTCGTGTACATTTTTTTCTTGAGATAATTTTTGTTGTATATTACACAGCAGCTATTTTTAGGCGTAAGAGTATTCCTATTCTATCGATACACATGCCGCCTTTTTTTCGGCGTGAAAATATTCCTTTTGTTCGAATTTTCACAGTTGGACACAGCGGGACTGTTGGTATGAGATCCATTGTTGAGTTATTAATAGGTCTAATCACCGATTCGGAGACCGTAATGTGAGCGGTAAGAGACTGGGATTACCGTCATATAATGATAAATAAAAAAGATCGTTCTGTATGAAACCATTTTATGTTTTTTTTTAAAGTTCCTCCCTAGTGCACCTTTTACTCTTTACTCTTACTATTTGGTGTCTCAGCACAGGTTAGCACCGGTATTTTGTGTCACTCACTAGTAACATGTTATGTCATAAGTTGGTTTTCAACATGACAACTGCCGAAGTGCCGTTTCTAACATGAAAATAGAAGTCCCCTGACTGGTTCGCTTACTCTCACTTAGGCACTACAGAGTTCGGAGTAACTGAGGGAGAAGTATCTTATTCACGGAACTTTTTCGTAACATATAAAACAAAGCAATCTTTTTTGTTACAAACACATTGCTTGTGCTACCCAATAAATCACTTTCAAATCGCTCTAAGGGTTCGTGCCATCTCTTCTACTTTGACTTGTAGATGATGTGCACAAATGGAGCAGCATTCGGGGTTCTTGACGATGCTAACTGAGGACACAACGTGATTTGTCGAAAACGAATTTCGAAAATGCGGAATTTCGGTCAAATAATGTTAGGTATTTTTTCACTTTCCACTCAAAAATATAATCGAGACGTGGTGTTGAAATTTGAACCAATCACACCATTGCTTTAATTATCAAGATACAGAGATGAGTTGATGGAGACAAACAAATAAATAAAAGAAACTTTAACCGTTTAATCATTGTGATTATACATACTAATAACACAGATCATGTATTAATAGTTGGAAATATTATTCGAAATTGGAGTTTTCCGTAATGTAGGTAATGTAGAAGGAACGAAAAGCACGTACAGCTGTTGAACGATACAGCAGCGCAATAACGATCTGCAGAGTCCATCTGTATTGAACGCCATTCGTCGAGTAAGAAGAAACTCCGTGAATATTCAGTAACAACGCGCCACATTCCAATCAAACTGAGAGGATGATTACAGCATCCTGATTCGGCGTTGTTTGGGTCCAATTGCAATTCGCTAAAGTTTCATTGGAATACCCAAGGATTGTGTTGTGCAGGTGCAAAGTCAAATTACCATTGACTCAACAACGAGAAACGTTGCGCATATTGCTTTACCGCCGCTTATTATAATCACAACAATCCTTGACGAATGTCCAATGGTTGCTTTCAAATGATATCATTCGGTGCGAATATTATTGAAGTGTTAATTCAATGCCCTCACAAATATATTCACTTGACCCAACCTCTGATTGGCTCAAACCATTTACTTTCAATATGAATAAAAGGTGTTGCATTCGATTCAATTCGAATAGAAATTCATTCACTAATTGAACTTTGAAGTTTTGGCTTGAAATTGCGTCTTTGTTTTAAACCTGTATTGGATTCCACCAGATTTGGCCCTGTGTGAATATTCCCTTTTCTTGCAAATTACGACAAAATAAAAAGAAGATTTTCTCACGACATTAAGGCCACTCTAACGACATCAACCGAAACATTCCAAACGATGTAAATTTGTTATTACTTCATACTGCTTCGAACGACCAAATCAATAAATATTAATTTGATCAAAAGTTAATCTTCATTACCAGTTAATTACTAAGTTAAGATCCGTACATATTCGTTGATTTGAGAAAGCTTATAGATATACACGCAAAAATCCGGCACCTCTGCCACAGATTCTTCCGATGTGTTGTTAGCTAAGTGCTAAAACTCTACATTTTCACGCTGTGTGTCCTGTCGACTGATGCTGGGTAGAATTAATTGAAAACTTCGATCACACTTTTTCGGTATCGAGGGTGGAATGTTTACGATACTGGAAATTGTTCGCTGTCGATGTTTAGAAAAACCGAAAAAGTTGCCGATGGAGAAAAGTGGCTTGGGAAATGTTGATAGAAGTTGTAATTAAACGAGATTGTTTGTTTAACCTCGAGAATAAATGCAGCCTTTGTAGAGAAATTGTAATCAACTGAAGAATTTTCCAATGATAGATTCGAGAGCATTGGTTGCTCCTCATTGACGTAGTATCGGACTTGAATAGTAACAAATTGGTTCACCTTAAGAGTAACTCGACTATC
Organism: Toxorhynchites rutilus septentrionalis; assembly: GCF_029784135.1. NCBI lineage: Eukaryota > Metazoa > Arthropoda > Insecta > Diptera > Culicidae > Toxorhynchites > Toxorhynchites rutilus. Next base: position 160,030,144 of record NC_073746.1, read on the forward strand.
GTTGCTCCAAAGGGATTTATTTTGTAGCATTGCGTGCGTAGAGAGGAAAATTTGCTTTGCATGACGAGCGAAAACAAAAGCAACACATACACTAATCGTTAGCTTCGCATAGTGTTTGCCTATTCCGTGCACAACACGGAAATAACGAAGCTAATAAGGGTCAGAATCGCTTATTAACCCCAAAAGACTATCCCAAATAATGTTCACGCGTCGTTTGCGTTGGTCATTAATGCATTATTCAACATGGTGATAGTTCTAGGATTAAACATATCGGAATATGCAACAATAGATTTGAATCCAAGAAACAATTAGCAAATCTTGAATTGAAAACTCATGGATATATTTTCTTATATATTTTTACTTAGGTACATATATAATACAAAAAACAGTCGCACGGGGCCAAATCCGGAGAATACGGTGGATGGGGCCGTGGCGACGGCAAAATTTCCATTTTCCCATTTTTTTCCATTTTTTCTAAATCCGCGGACACCCCCGCTTCCACACACGGTCAAAACAAAACTATGAGTCCGATTCGGCTGAAATTTTGACAGTACCCGTTTACGAGAATGTACTACACGATAAGTAATCTCTTATGCGATACTAACACCATCGGGTGACGAGGCTAAGTACTTATCGGACCGCCCTCGTTTAACAAAAAAAGAAGATGAATATTTTGAAGATAAAAAAAAGTTTTTTTTTCAACTCGAGATTACTGTGGCTTTTTTATCAGCTTCGAACTATGGTGGCTGACACTAGTATTGAACCAAAAATGAGAAATATCTGATTAAAAACCAGTGAACGGATTTTATGCCAACTCGTTTTAGGAGTTGGCAGCACCATCTCAGATAGCAGTGAAACGTTGTGGGTGTAAACACATGGGTCTTTTAAGCAACATGGCATACTTGAAATATTCAAGAAAGAATCAGACTACTTTTGAAAAGGCTCGAAAACTATGATACCTACAAAATTTTGGTCAGGAGATAAAATGTAGGAAATTGTTTAAATTTTTATAAAAAATACGAAAAATAAATACAAAATAAATTGGCTGAATTTTTTTTTCAATTGAAACCGATTTTTCACAAAAGCGTATTTTTTTTAAATTCTCAGAAAAATTATGTGAACAGCCCTTACAGTTTCCAACAAGTCGATCATACATCGGAAAATGGACACTTTTATAGGGAGAAAGTTTTTCTAACAACTTTTTCATGTTTTCTTTGAAAAAATTACAATTAATCCTAATTTAATTAAATGGTTTCATTTTGCTTGCCCTGTAATTTGTATGTTTGTAACATGTTTGTCTGTAGCGATTTACCACATTGATAGAAATTTGATTTTGATTTGTCTGTAGTCAGTATAAAAATGCGTATTTCATGATTTTAAAAATCCAAAATGGTGGCCGCTACAAAATGGCGGATTACATATTTTCTCAAACCTCTATCAATATGAGTTTTACCAAAAACCAATCAATATGGGTATCAAATGAACGAAATTGACTAGTAGGACACAGTTATTTATGAAACATGCAAATCCAAAATGGTCGTCATCACAAAATGGCTTTAACATGCAAATCCAAAATGGTCGCCGTCACAAAAAAACGGATTACATATTTTCTCAAAACCCAATCAATATGGGTATCGAATGAAAGGGATTGACTAGTAGAACACAGTTGTTTTCGAAAAATGCAAATCTAAGATGACCGCTGTAACAAATTCCCCAATTACTTTTTTAAACGGTTTTATTCAAGTTGACCTGTTTGTATGTCTGTAGGGTTGTCCCACATTAATAAAAATCTGACCCCGTTCCTTTTGACTCATTGATCTGAAATTTGGAACACACGGTTATCTCTGCTGTCATTATAATACTGTGTATTCTATTATCTTGGAGAATCCAATTTGGCCTCCGCTATAAAATGGCTAATTTCATATTAGTTTTAAAAAAACCTTAATTGGGATATGTGTATCAAATGAATGAACTTGACTTGTAGAACAAACTACGTTGAACATAAATTCAGAAGGGTCGCCGGCACAAAATGGTATTTTTCGTAATCTCATCATTATTGGTATGCAATGAAATGATTTGACAAATAGAATACAATACATCATGAAAACATTCCGAAAAAATAGGCAAAAATCAAACATTTTAAAAATTTTTGGAATGTTTTTATTGTAGAGAAATATACTAATAACACAGATAATGGACTAAAAACTAGAAAATCAAAAAAAGTAAAATTAAGTAAAACGGTTTCATTGTGATAAAAAATAATAATAATACAGATAATGTACTAAAAGCTAGTAAATAATTGGGCAAGTAGCAGTTAGTAGTTAATACACCCCTTCCTTTAATCTAGGGCATTGATGAGACTAAAATAAAATCGTGGGGCATGCTGGATGTCCGTTATCCATAGTTCATAGTTTCATCATATGCCACACGATTTTATTTTAGATGTTGTAAAATTTCATCATATTAGGCACGATAGAAAAAATAATGAAAAAAAGTGATTTTTCGTAGAAAACCAACTTAAAAGTTTTGGTGTCGCAGTTTGCCACGTTTATGACTACATGCAAAATTGTTGTTTTAGTGAGAAAAGTCATAGCAATGGTTTTTTGCTTTTTTTTAGTATTGAAATTTGATCTAGGATTTAATTGAATCAAAACCATAATAATCCGTTGATGAAAGTTGTCGTATCACATAATCTGCAGAGGATAAAATATAAATTTGGACTAAACATCACAAAATTTATCATTAAAGTGTTATAAAACAGAAAATGAAATTAATGAGTTAAAGCCCTTGGAGATAATGATGAAAGGCAGTGAAGATATTGTTTTATTCTCATTATTCCTCACAATGACTGATGAAAAATGCGTCAATCCCTAATAAATACAAGTTCTGTGCAACGCTGCTATGCTTGTAGAGTTACAATATCGAAGTTTCACGTGGTTGGATACGTTTGCTTTGAATGCATAATTCATATTTCATATCGGCTAGGATCCTGGATTCTGTCGAGAAAATCAGTTTTAGAGTCGATGCCATGACTCTAAAAAGAATTCATGTAACAAAAAATCGGATTTGAGTCCATTAATGCCAATCAAAGATGTTTTTTCTACATTTAAATAGAAAAGGTCCAAAACTAGAATGGGTCTTATCATTGACAAACCAAAGTCTGGAGGTACTGGCAACAGCAATGATAATAATATACCCCGTAGGTTTTTTGAGAATCCCGAAACAAGTTTCGAAATAACTGTCGTGGATTTAGGATTGATTAAACGACCTTGGAATATTCTTATATAAATTTTATGCTACGAGCAGATAGATCCAGACATAATAAAAGGATTATTGAAACCGCAATATTACATATAGAAAGAATGACCGGAGAGGCTCAAGAAAAGAGTAATGAAAAAATTGAATATGCCCATGAATATTTCACTCCTAAAAATAGTCGAGAAAATACTAATCATAATATAGTCAATCATCTTCTTACCTCCACATATCCAGAGGAAAGTAATTGTAGAAAACTTCCAGATGAAGTGATGCTTCAACTGAAGAAAATAATTGTTGATTCAGGAAAAGATGACGATGAATCTGATGACAGTTATGAAGAAGTAGAAGAAGGAGAAGAAGAAGAAGAGGAAGAATAAGGAGAAGAAGGAAAAGAAGAAGAATATAATTATTGTTTTTTTAGAAAGAAGAAGAAGAAAAATAATAATAATACGAAGAACATGAACAAAAAAGAAGAAGAAAAAAAGGAGAAGAAGAAGATGATGATTGTTTTTTGAGAAAGAAGAAGAAGCTTGCTTGTGATCAAAGATCACACAACTATATAAAATGCATCTTAAAAAATACTACGGGGGAAGGGTGCCATAGAATCCCGAAGAAAATGGATTACGTGCTTTATGGATGGCCCAAATAAATGGATGTCAGATTCGTGGTCAGCATCCCGAAATTATATAAAAAACATGTTGTTTTTTGCATTTGAGGACACTTTTTTCGCTTGGTCAGCCTTTGTATGGAGTCGCTCCACTGTGCAACGGCCATTCGAGGTGGCATGAAATTCGTAAATAACAAACGCTATAAAAAATAATTCACCCGTGCACACGTGGCCGAGTGATTAGCGCATCACATTATCATGCCGAGTGTTCGCGTTCGATTCCCGTTCTGGCCGGGGGATTTTTTCGTCAAAGAAATTTCCTTCGACTTGCACTGTGGTCACGCGTATTCTAGAGCTTGCCCCTCGGAATACATTCAAGGCGTGTTATTTGGCTTAAGAAATCTCAGCTAAAGTATCAATAAATGACTCTAGTTAATGCATACGTTGAGACGGCAAAAGTTCCACAGGGAACGTTGATGCAATTCAAGAAGAAGATAAAAAAATAATTTCACTATCAGCAGAAGAAATAGAAATTATTCCAAAATAATTCAATGCAATCATTCGCAGAATATATCGACGATGTGGATAACACATCAGATTCAACTATTAGGAAAGTGAACTTCTCTTAAAACTCACGTTCATAGCGACAACAACGGCTTTCGTTCCTTCAATGTCGCCGGCCCTCAAAGGACATTTTCGCTGCTTGTTCTGAATCCGAAGATATATCGGAAACCTTCTATCACTGGCAGAAATTCCTGCAAATCCTTTAAACTTAAACCTTCCTTCATGGTCGTGGTCTGAGATCTAAGCCCGGAGATGTGATCTCCGATGAAGCGCAACCGTCCGCAGCCGTCGTCCGTGGGGGTGGGCTGTGGAGGTTAATTTATGGTCCGCTCCACTTTATACAGCAACATAAAGTGTGGAGCGTCGCCGTCTAATATGGAAGAGTACATGCCCTCAATAAATCTTTCGCCGGCTCTAAATCAAGATGATCTGGCCGGGAGAGGTCGGGCGCAGAGCGCAGCTGTTTGGGTACTTTCTTCCCGAGGGTGGTCACCTCCTCTGCATTGACTGCGAACATCGTTTTTCAAATCGGAGTCAATGCATTGAGTGCAGAGGTTGCACAATCCTTTTGGGGGAAAACGAAAATAATTCATTCTCTGCCAAAACCACAGCTTAGCGGTTAGAAAAATTCTTCACTTTATTTGAGGAAATATTCTGTTGCTAATTAGGAGTTTCCAGGCGACGTTTCGTTATGCAACCCTTAGCGACCTGTGCGACCATGCAAACTAGCAATTAGAGATAGTGGCTTTCGTCGATTACTTCCACTGGCAGTATTCTTGCTTTTTCCTAAGCTCACATTGCACCACAAAAAATAACTCATTTTATGACTGCGGAAAGTGACCTGCTGTTGAGTAGAAGTGATGGCCCATTAGCCAAATAACGGGAGGAAAAACTTTTCCTGACACGCTGGAAGTAGTTGATAAGTTGCTGTTGCTGTTGCGTAAAGTTGTAATGGCAAGCGTGAGGAGGGTGTAAAAGCTTTTCAGTTCCAATGCTCAAAACTTGAGTCGTATTCCATCCCGATGGCTGGATCGTCAGGAAGAATTCATAAAGTCATAATTCGAACACTTTGCCTCCGGATAGACAACTCGACTCATAAATAATGCCTTTGTCTGGAGAATTAAGTAAACGATTTTCCCATTCGAGTTAGTCTTTTTTTTGTTATTGCATGACTGGTGGTGGCCGGAGAAAGTTCAGCCCAGGAGAGCGTTCGAAATAGACAGCTCGATATGTGGGCTGAATTGCCCACCTAACGAGCTTCTATAAAAATAGCAATTTCAGTTTATGTTTCTATTTATAGCTGATACAACTTTTTCCCATCCCGACGCCATCGCTTCTTCGGTGCACAGAAATCCCGCAAGATGGGATAACTCGGCCACAATACAAGTCAAACAAGGTTTTTGCTGGCAGTAGTTCACACAGGACGTGTATTTAAATACGTATCACATCTCCAGGCTATCATTACTGGTAATGAGTGCAGAAAAAATGACACCTATCATGCCACCTCCGCCCGATCTCGATGAGCCTCATTCTTCTTCTCCCGACAGGAAAGAACAAATCCCATAATCATGGAGCGATTCCTTTTTTTGTAGTAACAGCAGCAGCAGCAGCAGCAGTCTGTCGTTAAAACGGTCCATCCGCTGTCCGGGGTGTCCAGGCTGTATATCTGAGATCAACCCCGGGCTGGGCCGTCACTAGTAGTAGTTGGCAAGGACCCGCACCGAGGAGCAAAGCCACTAACGATCCCCACATCATCCCGTATTGGAATCTGAGGGGAAATAAAATCAAATGGCCTTACGAGCCCCACGCGAACGTTGGAGGCCGCCGGAGGGATGCTGGGTACCGAGAAGAAACGGTCCATTGGGGGCGAATCGGGCCGGAAAGAGCGAAGGCAGGCAGTGGAAGAAATGGTTTTGGTTTGTGTAGCGAGTAATTGTCGGCTTCGGAAAACGATAGTCGTCGTTTCGTCCCTTGAGGGGGAGTTGGAGTTGGAGAGCGCTGTTGTAGAATGGAAAAAAATAAATTGCAGATATATCTGCATGCGGTCTTCTGTTGGGTGCCGTTCTTATTGGCCGACTTTCAGGGTTGAAGCGTGGAGGCACAAGTTATTGCAGGTATAATGTTACTTAATTATGATGGCTATGAAAGTGGATGATCTTGTTTAGATATATATGTTATCCATGATAGCCGCATGATAATCGTACCCCCTGAAATAATGTATGCGAGAAACGGAAATAAATGTCGGAAAGTGAATTTTAAAAAAGCACCTTAACGTCGCACTTGTGATTGGATGTACTTTTTAATCCTTCAAATATGATCGTAATTTCGGGAACTCGCTCGATTGGCCAGGAACTGGGTATAGACCATAAAACCATTTGGAACCATTTGCAGAAGATTGGATTCCAAAAAAAGCTTGATGTATGGGTGCCACACGAGTTGACGCAAAAAATCTTTGAGACTGAATTAACGCCTGTGATGCACTGCTGAAACGGAACGAACTCGACCCGTTTTTGAAGAAGATGGTGAATGGTGATGAAAAGTGGATCACGTACGACAACCTAAAGCGAAAAAAGTCGTGGTCGAAGCGCGGTGAGCCGACCCAAACCATCGCCAAGCCCGGATTGACGGCCAGGAAGGTTTCGCTATGTATTTGGTGGGATTGGAAGGGAATCATCCACTATGAGCTGCTCAACTATGGCCAGACCCTCAACTCGGTTCTCTACTGTGAGCAGTTTGACCGTTTGAAGCAGGCGATTGACCAGAAGCGGCCAGAAATGATCAATAGGAATGGTGTTGTTTTCCACCAGGACTACGCTCGGCCTCACACATCTTTGATGACAATGAAGTTGCCTTCTAAATGGCAACAAGTTTGCGATCAAAACGGCGAATATTTGACTTGAATTTTAATAAAGCGTCAAATTTCGATCAGAAATACGACATTTCTTTTTCCCCAACCCTATATCATATCATATTCATATCAGCAAGGAAACTAAGCAATGGATTGAGGACCAAAAACTTAGTTTTGTGGACTGGACGGCTCGCTCTCCAGACTTGAATCCTGTTGAAAATCTTAGGGGAATCCTTGTACGCAGAATCTACACTGAGGGAAAATGGTACAACACGATTGAAGAGCCCAAGGTCGTAATTTCCTTCTTCTGTAGGAGTATTGTACCACTGCGACCATTAGTTTGATCTATTGTAGTGCACTCCAGTTTGCTATGTAGGCAGTATCAGTTCGTTCCGTCACTCAGGGAATAAGTGATAGTCGCACCAGGACTTTGCATGTCCCCCCATGAAGGTATGACTTACATTATGAAGTTCCTTACCTGTTTTGGTTCAGCAGACCAAATCTCGTTAGGCATAAGAATGCCCTTTCCAAGAATTCGCAGTCTTCGCTGAATTAGTGTACTGCATTGACACAGTAAATGTTACGAAGTCTCAGGTTCGAAATTGCAGAAACGACAGTTATCATCTGCCAGTTTTCCGATTTTTTAAGGTACCTGCTTGGACAGTGTCCGGTCAATAGACCGGTTAATGTACTCAAGTCAGCCTTTTCAAGCTGAATAGGTTGCGTGTTATTCTGTTACAAGGTGTAATGAATAATTTGGATTGTCATGGTGTTGATAGAGCCCTCCAGTTGGTTTCAATCATTGATATTTCCCTGGTTTTGAGCTCCGATTTCATGCATGATGTAGATAATCCACAAAATGGCTCAGGCCCGACGAATTTAGTTGAAGTTCCTAATCTTGCTAAGAGATCGGCTTTTTCATTACCTTCTATACCGCAGTGACCAGGCACCCAGTATAGGTTAACTTCGTTAGTAGCAGCTAGTTGTTTTAAGGATAGAATACATTCCCAAACTAGCTTTGACTGACATGTGTATGCTTTTACTGCATTAAGATATTGGCAGATATTGGCATACCTGTATTTTCTAGTCAAAAAAATATTTGTACATGTTAGAATAACTTGTATTTCTGCTTGAAAAACTGTAGGCCACTGTCCCATTGGAATTGACATGTCGATTCCTGGTCCAGTAATACCAGCTCCCGTAGATTTACCGATTTTAGATCCATCGGTATAAAACACGAGTGATCCTGGACGAGTTTTGGGGCCACCTTCTTCCCATTCGTTGCGATTGAATTCAATCACTTTGAAGGGAACACTGAAGTTAGTCTTTGTTTCCATCCAGTCTTCATTCATGCTTACTATAGTGTTCAGTGGAAAATCTTTCAGGATTTGTAAATGCCCTGTGAGAACTCCTTCTAGAAAATGTTTTATACGTTTCAGCCTAAGAGCACATTTTTCCGCTTCAAGTTGCGCATATTGGTGCAAGGGTAGAAGGTATAAAAGAGCATCTAGGGCTTTGGAAGGTGCGCTAGGCATTGATCCAGTTATTGATAAGCATGCCAGACGTTGTAGTTTATCGAGCTTTTTCTGAACTGATATTTGTGTAGTTTTAGGCCACCACACTAGCGAAGCATATGTTAGCCTGGGTCTTACAATTGCAGAGTAAATCCAGTGAATCATCCTCGGTTTTAGTCCCCACTTTTTCCCGAATATACTACTACAACTCCAGAGAGCAGTCTGGGCTTTAGATATTGCATACTCCAGTTGGTCGTTCCAATTTAGTTTTTGGTCAAGCATGACACCTAAATATTTGGTTCGTTTTGAAAGCTCCAATTGTACACCTCCCAATCTAAGAGGTAGAATCTTATACTTTCTTTTTCTGGTAAATGGAATTATGACTGTTTTTGAAGGATTAACACTCAGTCCATCCAAGTTGCACCATTTGAGTGTGTAGTTAAGGGCTGTTTGCATTCTATTGGAGATAGTAAAGGGCGAACACGAAATTATTGCGACACATTCAACAGGGCATAACTTTTTTACTATTGGGTAAAAATCAACCAAATTTTGCACACTTTCTCATTGCTGTCAAACTCGAAGTCGTGTTTTTCGATTCAACGAAAATGGAGGTAAACCAACGCGAGTCGAGAGAACAAATTATTTCCAAACACCTGGAATTTCCTGACCTTTCGCACCGACAGTTGGGAAAACATTCATTCCGTCACCATTCAACCGTCTCCAGAGTGTTGAAGCGGTTCCAGGAGCGATTGACGTTGGACCACGGCAATGGAGCTGGAAGAAAACCGGGACCGGAGAACAAAAAGACGGAGGGAAAGGTGAAGCGGATGATTAAAGCAAATCCCAACGTCTCAAGCCGTGATTTGACTAAAAAGATCGGCATGTCGCAGAGCTTCGTCCAGAATGCAAAGAAGAGAGCTGGACTACATACATACAAGGTACAGAACTTCCCAAACCGCGATGAGCGGCAACAATCGACGGCTAAAACTCGGGCACGGAAGCTCTACGAGAAGATGCTGACAAAATATGGCTGCTGTGTGATGGACGACGAAACGTATATAAAAGCCGATTTTAAGCAAATTCCGGGGTTGGAGTTTTTCTCCGGCAAGAGCAGTTTGGATGTGGACGACAACTTTAAGAAGAAGAAAATGTCGAAGTTCGCCTCCAAATATCTCGTTTGGCAGGCCATCTGCTCTTGCGGACTGAGGAGTGAGCCTTTCGTGACAAAGGGCACAGTAAATGGCGAGATCTACAAATCTGAGTGCCTCGAGAAGCGCCTTTTGCCGTTCTTGCAGCAGCATGACGAAGCTCCGCTATTTTGGCCGGATTTGTCATCATGCCACTATTCTAAAAGTGTCCTGGAGTGGTATGAGGCCAATTCTGTCCATTTTGTTCCAAAGGACATGAACCCGCCAAACTGTCCAGAGCTGCGCCCGGTGGAGCAGTACTGGGCAATAATCAAGCGGGAACATCGGAATAGCAAGAAGACAGTCATAGACGAGAAGGACAAGAAAATGGAAAAAAAAACTGAGAAACTGGTACCGGATGACACTACAAAGACTTTGATGGAGGGCATCAAGCGAAAATGCGTTCAATTTTACACTCAAGGCTCCATCGATTAACTTTTCTTTTGATTTTTGAAGTAAATATATGTATAAAACTACCCTAAAATTTTGGTTTGATTCTAAACATTATAAGAAAATTGGCATGACATTTTCGGTGTCGCAATAATTTCGTGTTCGCCCCTTATACTCACATTTACCCCTCACTAAGATGATTATGTCATCAGCAAAACCAATGACTTCGTATCCTAAATTAGCTAGGTTATTAAGAAGATCGTCGACAACTAGGGACCACAACAGAGGAGACAGAACTCCTCCTTGAGGGCAACCTCTAGTTGGTTTCGTTGGTAGAGTAGATCCTCCTAATTTAGCTGTTATTAGTCGGTTGGTTAGCATGGCATGTATCCAGTTGGAGAGTCGCATTTTCGGAAACATGGAAAAATTATCGAAAACATCGTTCAGCAGCATTTGGTAAATAGTATTTCAACACGAATTTTTCAGGTTTTTAATCGAAATGGCAAGGTTGCCAATTATGGACATGTAAATCAGTCGATCGTTTTGAATTTTTCATTGATAATACTTATGAATTTTGGAATGGTCTTATAGAAACTGGACAATTGAAATTATCATATTTAAGCATAATAAATAAACAAACAACTCTTTTGGAAGAAATCGACGTTAAATATACTTAAATATACAACCTTCATACGTCAAAAGGATTTGGTTTCTGTATCTCAGTATTACACTCATCCAAAATACTGAGATGTAGTATTTGTTTCTGTTTTTGACAGATCACGCGTGATTCGTGCAATGTGTGTGTGTTATCGCTTCCACCAAAATCAATGTTTAGTATTATATGATTGATTATTCTAGATTTTTGATTGTAATAATAATTTTTAAACTGGGGTCTCCGTAGCCACATTGGTTGCGCGTTCGCTTAGTAAGCGATCGATCGTGAGTGCAAAGCTCAGGGCCCTCATTGACTATCTTTGTGTTGTTACGGAATAACTACGTCCACGCAACAATCATCAGCGATGTGGAGATCGATCCACGGTCGAAATAAGATCGATTCATCCATACAACCACTCTGCTCTGCAAGAAACATCGGGTTGCTGTTCTATAAATAACTCAACAATGATCAATCAACTGTCTCCGCTGTCCGGTCTAACTAGATAATGGAAGAACAGAAAACAAACTCTTACGCCTAAATGGCTACTGTGTAAATGTGTACTATATGCAATGGTATAGAAGGGAATACTCTAACGCCGAAAAATGGCAAATGTGTAATGTGCTAATTATATTTATGATAAACATGTGACATGTACACGATTAAAATCCGGCTCTGTTTACAGCTAAAATTCCAATGAGCCTAAAATAAACAAAAGGGATAAAAAAAAATTAAATTATTCTTCGGTGCAGAAATTGCTCTTCTTTCGCTATAAATTTAATTTTTTGAAACCTGCCGTATAATATTTAGCAAGGGAACCACAGTATTTGATTAGTATAAATGTTCTGAACTACAAGTAACTGGATTCTCAGCTGAATTTTCAGAACATTTTTAGAATTCAGTCTTTCGATTCTAGAAGGAATAAACTTCAACCATGCGCTCAATCGTTTCACTTGCACAGTCAACAAGAAATTGGTTCCGATAAACGGAAAAGCAATTGAAATAACGGCGCACTTCTTTTCGGCCGCTGACGACTTGCACGCTGCCTCCGGGTGGTAATTCCAATCTGTGTACATCTTTCAGCACCAATAGCGATAATCGTTTACCAACTCCGAGCCCAGTTTCTCATCCCAGAGAGGGGATCGATATTCATAGCGACAAAACATCTCCCAAACTTAGCAACTTAATTAAAATGTGACAAAAAGTGCCGAGGTTCTCGAGGAACCATACGAAGATACTCATCTTTATGCTAGGTTCCATATTGATTTATATCCTTCCGTGATGTGGCAGATATTTTCGTTTGTCCTCCACGAACATCGTAAAACATCGTAAACTTTCACCCGCACAAAATGCTGGTAGATACAAGATAGATACGCTTTCTGCGTCCGCAGGGTGGATCCTTCCCTTGGGATTCGCTCGGCCCCGTACCGAAATGGTCATCGGTCACATTATCATCACCATCATCATGGTCCACACATTGTCAAAGGTGCAATCTATTCTTCGGGGCCGAAAGGCGGACGCCGGAAAAGTTGTGGCCCCCCAAAATTCATCGTTTTTGTACAAATCGGTGATTTTCGCATCTATTCCTGGTACCGAAAGTTGGTGGCGTCTTTTTCTGGTGCCATTCGCGTCGCCAGTTTTATTTACCGACCATTCTTCCGATGGACTACAAATGAGCTTTGTTACCAGCCACACACACACACTTGACCGTACCGTGCGCGTCCCTTCCGGCCTCTCCTCGGTGTTGTCCTTCGAAAGCTTTTGTGTCTGTTTGAACGGCGACAGCAGACCTTTGCCAAAACATTATGTCAACTTTATTTGAGTTGTTTTTGCCTTTATGTTCGTGCCGCACTTCCGCCGCCATCACTACCCCCCCCCCCCCACAGCTGATAACGAAGCTGTGTTGTATGCGGAACAGATTGGACACTTCGAGTGTGGGAGGATAGTTTTGAAATACGGATGAATGAATTATTCATACAGTTGGCGGATTTCGAAATCTCCGACGGGGGACTAGCAGCAGGTGCCACTGAAAGTTACAGACGGTTCCCCCCAGAGAGATTAGCAGTTGATTTTCAACAATACGAGTTAGGAGAAGGCATTAAATGCGAACATTGTGGAAATATAATACGATAATGCGCATTGGATAAACTGCCGGTTGATTTGTTAGAATATATTTTTGGAAGTCTTTCGGCAAGATGCTGCGAAAACAATATAAAGACTGTACCCATTAAACACCTGTGTGCTTTCGTAAGCAAAACTTTGATTTATTGCTTTCTATATTTACTGTAAATCATTTTGTGAGTTCTAACAGAGAGTGGACAATTATTGGTCACATTTCAAAAGTCCACATGAGATAATGTGAGATAATACTACTGAGTAGAATTGAGATCTCATCCGACCATCTTTTATTTTGAAGTAATTTTCTCACGTTTTCGGGGGTTTTATTGCGGGGGAAATACTATTTTGACAACTTTTTGATGTACTATTTTCATAAAAGTATGGACGAATTGCATGCCAGCTTGTCTTGGGAGTTGGCAGCACTATCTCAGATTGCAGTGAAACGTTGTGGGTGTAAAGACATTGGTCATTCCTTATAAAATTCCTGAATTCCTGAATTATAACCTATTATATTTAATTCATACTGAAACGCCATCTCTGTGGCGTTTTGATTGCTTATATTATGAGATGAGATTGCTTATATTATGAACAATTACTGAAACAATGCTATCTGTCAAAATTCATCTTACTTAACCGTGAGCGAACGTAAACTTTCATTGACCAGTATTTGAGTGGAAACAATGATAGGTGTTTTACTATACTATACATCGTGACGTGACTTTTAATACAAATTGGTTATCGGTTAACGGTTTTTCTGTGAATGAAAATAGTATGTCTGTACTAATATACTAATATTTCATAAGTTGGCTTTAAAATTTTGCTTAATGTTTACAAACAATGGGTCGTGGCGAATGTTACAGTCCCGATGAAAGACGGCTGATTAAAATACTGCGGTATGAAGGTAAAACTTCTAAAGAAATAGCTCACAGAATATGGTTACAAATGCCCTGAAATACCTGAAAGATCAGAAACACGAGGACGGAAAAGTAAAACTGGTTAAGTAGAAAAGTCCGGAGCCGCTAGTTGATTGTAAATACCGTGTTCGTGCTGCGAAAAAAAAAACTGGTATTCGCTCAACATCATCTGGAGAATCCCAAACAACATGGAGCCAGCTTTTTCAGAAATCTGCTATGAAGTGACGAAACAAAAGTAAATTTATTCGGTGCAGATAGCCGGAACTGTTTTAGATGTCCCAGAAATAGCGAGTTCTCTCCACAATACAGACCATCAGGTATGACGGGGGTTGCATTATGGTATGCGGATGCTTCTATGGCATGGCGTTGGACTTCTTTTTTGGATAAACTCTATTATGACACAAAATGTATACCTTGGCATTTTTAAGAATTGAAATGAATGAAGTAATGCTAACTTATGCAGGGGAAGACATGCCATTAAAATGGAGATTCCAACATGATAACGATCCTAAACACACCTCGAAAAGGTGAAACAATGGTTCGTTGAAAAAGAAATTGACGTTTCGGACTCGCAGTCTCCGGACCTCTACCCAATAAAAAATCTTTGGAACGAGGTCAAGAGAAATATCTCGAATATAAAACACAAAAACCGGGACGAGTACATATCTATTATTCAGTTGAAACAATGAATTTGTTTTCCTTTTAATTAATGACCTATTTTACCACCTATTTTATTTCCCACCGAAAAATGAGAATATTGCGGAATACTTTAGTATCTTTCTTTACTAATTTAATAATTTTGTAACTAATTGAAATGTGAAACTATAAAGTAAGCCGGCATACTTGAAACTTTCCAAAAAGAATTAGACTACTTCTTGAAAAGGGCCAAGTTCCTTTATTTTCTACAAAAATTTCTAACCCGAAAACTATAATACCTAAAAAATGTTGGTGGAAATTGTTTCAATGTTCATAGAAGATACTACACTTGTTTTTTTCTTTAAATTACACTGAGAAAAAAATTATTTTAAAGATTGGAATTCATTTTTATGTTTATGATATTTTTTTGTTCAAAATTCTCAGCAAAAACATTTTTATGTTTACTTTGAGAAAATAACATGTTGCATGGGCTTTTCATAATATGTTTTTCAGAAATTAAAAAGCATGTTTTTTGAAAAAAAAATAATTTTTATTATCAAAATATTTTTTAAATTTTTTTTTTAAATTTCTTTTGTATTTTTTAATCAAAACTCAAAATAGTTTCCTACATTTCATTTTTTAACCAAAGTTTTGTATGTTTTATTGTTTTTGAGTGGAAAATTTTGAGTTTCTTTTCATTATTTTTTCGAAATATCTTAACTCAAAAACTATAAGACCTACAAAACTTTGGCTAGAGAATGAAACGCTGAAAATCATTCAAGTTTTCATAATTTCCAACACTTCATTTTATTAACAACATTCTGTATGTCTTGTAGTTTTTGAGTTGTTTAAAAAAAATTACTGAAAAATTTAAAAAAAAACTCACACGAAAATTGTAAGACCTACAAAATTTTGGTCAAAGAATGAAAAGTAGGAAACTACTTTTAGTTTTCATTAAAAAAAACAAACAAAATTGAAAAAAAATCTGTTGAAAAAAAATTAGTTTGAAAATGATTAAAAAAAATTATATGAATAGCCCATACAATTACCAACAACTCATCCATACATCGGAAGATGGAAAAATTACTATTAATGTTTTATTCGTAACATTTTTATATGTAAACTAGCTGGCCCGGCAAGCGTTATTCTGCCAATTGACCGTTCTCGTGATATAACCAATTTAGTATAATAAAAATCATTTTCGCTAAATTTTAGAAAATACGTAATGCTGCTGGATATTACGACTATTTTCATTATAAAAATTGGTCATAACTCGAGAACGGTTGGCCCTAGAATAAAAGGTTATACAGGGTTTTCCATTTCGGGCTTCCGAAAGTATACAGCCCTGCGCTGACAACCGTTTGACATAGCTTTCAACCAAAGCGTCATATCGTTAGTTAAATGTCTGCCATTTTACAATATGGATCGTTTTAGCATCGCACAACGTGTTAATATTGTTAAATTATACTATATAAATGATGAAAAACCGGCAAATGTTTTTCGAGCATTACGGACGGATTTTGGTCGTCATGGACGGTCTACAGAGCACACAATCGCTAATGTAGTGCGTAAATTCGAACAAATTGGATCCGTAGCGGATATTGTGAAACTTGTGCATCATCGTAATGTGCGTTCGGCCGAAAATATTGCTGCTGTTGCTGCCAGTGTGGAGGATGACCCGAATGTTTCGATTCCACGGCGTGCTCAGCAATTGGGCTTGTCAAACACATCATTGTGGCGAATTTTGCATTTGAACTTGCACCTACATCTATATAAAGTCCAACTGGTACAAAAATTAGAGCGTGGTGACCATGGAATGCGTCGGGCATACGTCGATTGGGTGAACGAACAACAGCAGCAAAATGCTGAATTTTCGCATCAAATTTTCTTCAGCGATGAGGCACATTTCGAGCTCGGTGGCTATGTGAACACCCAAAATTTCCGTAAATGGGGCTCAGAAAATCCACACGTGATTGTTGAGAGGCCATTGCATCCGCCAAAAGTCACTGTTTGGTGCGCATTATAGTCTGGTGGAGTCATCGGGCTGTATTTCTTTGAAAATGAGGACGGCGAGACGGTAACTGTGAATGGTGAGTGCTATGGCCGCATGTTAACCGCTTTTTTTTCGCCTCAAATTGAAGATATGGATACGGATGACATGTGATTTCAGCAGGACGACGCCGAAACGAACATGGCCATATTGCGAACGAGATTTGAGAGATTTGTCCAGATCATGCGATTTGAACCCACTAGACTTTTTTTGTGGGGTTATGCAAAAGACCGTGTCTATGCCAACTCTCCGCAAACTCTTGAAATTTGAAAGACAACATTCGTGAAGTTATGACCGAGATACCGCCCCATATGTGCCGAAAAGTCATCGAAAATTACCTGTTCCGGATCAAGGTGTGCGAGGAAGCCCTAGGTGGACATTTGAATGATGTTGTATTTCACACATAATGGCATAAACCAAACTCTAATTTGAAATAAAAGTTTCATCGAAATTCGAATTCTTAGTGTGTTTTATTTCAATTTACTTTCGGAATTTGCAGTTGGAAAACCCTGTATATACGTGGGCGGTACGATAAGTACTTAGCCTCATCGCCCGATGGTGTCAGTATCGCAAGAGAGATTACTATCGTGTAGTACATTCTCGTAAACGGCTACTGTCAAAATTTCAGCCGAATCGGACTCGTAGAATCGGAAGCGGGCGTGTTCGCGGATTTTATAAAAATGGAAAAAGAGCAATATCGGTCGGTGATTCGATTCTTGTTTTAAGAAGGGAAATCGCACAGCGAAATCAGAGAGCGCTTGGATGCTGTATACGGTGACTCTTCTGCTTCGATGGCGACCGTCAAAAATTGGTTTAACGAGTTTCAACGTGGTCGCACGTCGGTTTTTGATGAGCCACACCCAGGTTCCCCGAAAACGGCTACCACGGAGGGTAACTTGACAAAAAATCCACGATCTCGTATTGGCAGACCGCCTATTGGAGGTGCGCGGAATAGCTGAAACTGTAGGCATCTCAAAAGACCGCGTGTCCTGCATGAAATTTTGGGTATGAGAAAGCTGTCGGCGCGATGGGTGCCGCGTTTGCTCACTCCGGACAACAAGCGCAACCGTGAGACCACTTCAGAGCAGTGTTTGACGCTGTTAAGCGCAATCCGAAGGAATTTCTGCGTCGTTTCGTGACCGTCGACGAAACATGGATCCACTGGTATACACCAGAGACCAAGGAACAGTCGAAACAGAGGACTTCGCCCGGCGAACGTGCCCCGAAGAAGGCGAAGACTGTCCCATCGGCCGGAAATGTGATGGCCACCGTTTTCTGGGATTCACAAGGTGTTATCTACATCGACTACCTGGAGAAGGGCAAAACGGTCACAGGGCTACTCGACGCCGAATTGCAGAAAAAACGGCCCCATTTGGCGAAACAAAAATGCTCTTCCACCATGACAACGCACCGGCTCACACCTCCGAACTGCTCCACCGTATTCTCCAGGTTTGGCCCCGTGCGATTTTTTTTGTTTCCAAAATTGAAAAAGTCACTAGCCGGGCAGAAATTTGAGTCGGTCAAGTGTATCGAGCTAAAAGGAGACTATGTTGTGAAATAATTCAACACTTTTCCAAAAAAAAATGTTGTAGGCTAAGTACTTATCGGACTGCCCTCGTAGTTTGTCATGTTGAATCGAATTTAGATAACAGTTTTTATATTAATTTTCTTAAAAATAACGATTTCACAAAGTATTTATTATAGGCTTTTATAATAAACTTCAATTTTTGAGTAAGGTTTGTTGACAGTTTATTTTGAATATTATTTTATTTAAATAGTTCATCAATTTTCCAAAAACTTTGTCGAACATTACATTATATTTTAATCAAACTTCTGGATTTCGAGTTACAATTTTTTGAAAACAAAAATCCTCGATTTTGAAAAAGCCCTTTCAAAAAATCAGTCGTAATTCAAATTCATATGATAATGAAAGTTGTGATTTTAGGTAGCTTCCGCCATAAATACTGAAATTTTAGAAAATCGGATAGGGTCAGGTCAGCTAACGGCTGATTTGGCGTGGAATTGTTCATCGTCAAAATGATTTTTCCATATTCGTGGAGCAATTTACTCGATGTTATTTGAATATTTGAAGACGCAGTCCAGACCTTTTCTATGAATTTCCTTGCATTTCCGCCAAAACTTCATCCATAATATAAACTCATAATCGAACACCATTTCTGTTCAAGATTTTTACCCACACACAAGAAAATATGTTACTTCGTTACATTAAATGAATATTCAATACGGTAAAGCTGATTTCCATTTATATTTTTCGTTTCGAAAGCTTGTTTATTCCAACGACATTATGCTTCGTGGTCTATTTCTGTGAAAATAGAAATTGACCACGAATCATAATGTCGTCTATGTCGAATTGCGTGGCAAGGTTGCCACACTTTCACAACTCGATTGGGCTTGAGTTGAACGAATTACATAATGCAAAATTGCGATCCGTTCGGGTGATTCTGACTCGATCGTCTTTTCCAGAATACTGGTGAGTAGTTGTTCAGTTGACAGATCTTGAGTTTAAGGACGTAATTTGTCGACTAATCAAACTAAAAATGGGTATACCAGGTAATCCTCGCCTTTGTCATTCGATCGAATACATCCAGCAAAGCGTGCAATGTCATAATGAAGCTCTTCAAAGACTTTATTTTTTGCTGGAATACACGTTCTGAATGTCATGAAAATGCGATTCGTTTTAGCCTGGCAATAGCAAAGGCTGTGTTGGCGTTGCTCATGAAAAGTGCCTCGCAAATGAATTCATTCTTCCTCACTTTTTTACGACACAATAGACAGAAAGTGCCTTCATGTGAATTGAGGTTACTTGCACATGTGTGAATGAAAATTCGAAAATTCGACATAGCGCCATCTATCATTCATCGTTTTGTTTGAAAAATGAGCCACAGTTAATTTTTGACGTAGGATTACGTCTTTCGGGAATATATTGGGGTACAAATTGAAAATAAAAACTCGAGCACATTGTGAAAATTGTCCAATTTCAAACGCTTATTGCTCAGTCATTTCATGATGGATTGATGAAATTTTTGCGTCAATCGATTTCGGCACTCCATAACCATTTTTTTATGTTGAAGAAAATAATATATGTCTTGAAACTATCCGTCGAACAATTGGAAAATCTAAACCCCTATGCTAACGGAAATACCCTATATTGATTGGTCGAAATTGACGACACATGCGGCAGTTCCCTAACAGAGCCATCAAAACCAAGCTGCCTGGGGGAAATCGGTATTGCAAACACATGAAAGAAGGGAGGGGGGGTTCGCTCCCACCCAGATGTGTTCCTTAACAAAAACATCCAAACCAAGCTACCAGGGGGAAAGCGACATTGCAAATACATGAGAATAGGGGAGGCTTTTGTTCCCACCGAAAAGTGTTCCCTAACGGATACATCAAAACCAAGCTGCCCGGGTGAACTCAGCATTGCAAATATATGCAAGTCGGGGGCATTTTCATATGGCAAGTAAGGTGAGTCATACGATTAATTCTAGCAAATAAAATTTTAATTTGGAACTTTAATATATTGGTTGCTTCGTGAAATTTCATATCAACGACCGATCGTGTATCGTGAAAAATTGAGTGTAAGTGTGAAATTGTATATGGTAGCAGTTGTGTTAAAAATGACTTGATATATGAAACGATTTATTTCAATTTTCATAAATATGGTGTATTCCCGTTCGAGGACGGGTCGTTCGGTTTAAGTTGTCTGTTTTGCTGTATTCATTTTCACCCAAGGAAAGTTTATACGGCGAGAAAAATTGTAAAAGTGAAGAAATATTAGAAAATGTGATTTCCCATACACACTACATATGATATGGTATAGGTGTTGTTAGTCCAATTAAAATTCGCATTGAGTTGAATAAACACTCAGAAAGTAAAAACTAATAAAAGAAAATACTTTTTCTATTTCAAATATGTTTTCTCTATACTAAAGTAACAAGTTATTACTGCTGACAAAAATTGAAAATTGTGTTCGGTATTGGTAATTATCATATATTACATTGGTGAGTTTTTTTTCTTTATTTCATTATACATAACACAGAATGCATCACGTCTAGGATCACAGAGAACGGGTTTCGTCATATCTCGTTCCACTTCGGCATCTTTTATCTGATATGCACCATCCAACGACTGTTTACCATCCTTCTATCATCATCACTCGGTAAACACCGGTGGAGTGAACAAACAATACCGAGCAACCAAACAAAACGGCCCATTTCAGAGCCACTAAATCATTATCAAAGAATTTACCGATGTAATGTTTTCAACATATCTAAAATCAACAGTTAGTCTAACGGAATCCTACGTGAACAATGCGGTCGTGTCTCGGACACAACCCTTCTATCACTTTTTATTTGGATATTGTGTATACAAAAATACTGAAATTGCGAAATAAAAAAAATAAAAATATGGGATGACGTTAGGAGGATAAAAATTGGGGGTTTTCACGCATTTCTCACTGCCAAATTAAAAATAAATTACAGGTCGGACTCGATTATATATAGTCGACCATTTTTTTTCAACAATTATTTTCAAATCCTATACATAATCGAATCTCAAGAAAAATTTTTTTTCATCAATGTATGAATGTCAAACATTAATAGAAAAATAACTTTTTTGTGATTCGATCATGTATTGGATTCGAAAATTAACGTTGAAATTGAAATTGCCATTATATATAATCGAGTCCGACCTGTACATAAAATAAAATTCAGAAAAAATCAGAAACACCCTAATCAGTATTAAATATACGGTAATCGGTATCCTAGCGATATGTAATATAATTTACGACCTATTCTCATGCCCAAAACCATTTTTGTGCATAATTTTATTAAAATAGATTGAGCTGTTTCGGAGGAGTTCGACCACAAACACCGTGACACGAGATTTATAGGTATATGGATTAACGCGATTGACATGTTCTGCAAACTTTTTTTTTTATTTAGAAACACGTCAAGAACATGTCGAACGCGAGAATTCACACACAAAAATGTTACGAGCAAAACATTGTTTTTTTTTCAGAAGTCTCCGTGCAAAAATGCCACATATTCCAGAAACTATAAATTTATGAAATTTACGTCTTTGACAAAAGTTCATATTTTATATAGATCTAAAACTTTGTCGAATACACTATATCACTATCTTGACTTTAAACAAAATCAGGATTAGTTGTAATCTTTTCGAAAAAAACATGAAAAAGTTGTTGCTAGAAAAACTTTTTTTTTCTGTTGAAGTACCCATCTTCCGATGAGACTTGCTGGTAATTGTATGGACTACTCCCATAACTTGTGTTTTGTGAATTAAAGAAATATCATTCTAATTTTTTTTCAGAGCAATTTTTAAAATTCATATATGTCAATTTTCCCTTTTCAAAAATTCCTCTTGAGTGTGAATGATGTTTCATCCAAGTTATACATGGTGATACATGTGAATTACGAAATTTTATTACAGTGTTCGACAATCCCTCCAAGTGATTCATCCATCATTTTGGGTGCCATCATTTTCCGACATTTCAATTCTATAATTAGTGTCAACAACGTTGACACTAATCAATTCGAATTGTGCAAACAAAGCGCGTTCTAAAATCGGTGAAAATTGTTAAATTGGATTTCGGTTCGACCGCGTGGCACGTCCCGAATAAGCAATTTACAACTGTTTCTAATATAGCGGACAGCAAAAATGCATTGTTCCACTAATGGCTATTTCCCAACCCGTTCACTTCCCCCCATCCCGTTTCTCATATGATGTATTTTTTTCCTCATCACCCAGGGTCAAACAGTTTGGTCAACATATTGCATTTCGCTCGCCCGGATACAGCGGTAATCTAGCGAATTGGATTTCGGATTTCCAGCTGACACTTCTCTCGATTCGGGGGGGGACCGTTCTTGTGCGATTTAATGAATTTTACGACAGTTCATCATAACCGTAGCCAGGCAAGCCCTGATATGGCGGCAAAATGAATTTTGTGGGCTTGGTGGCTATGGTGCAGTTTGGGCTTGCAACTACATTAGCGCCAGCTAGGAGATATCGGAAAATTCGGACTCATTTTCGGTGACATGATTAATGAATAATTGTGACATATGTGCCCTTACTTCATTCTGTTTGGAATTGGGTTTGTCAAATGACGAAACCATAACAAGCTGGGGAACGCGTGTCGATGGATTCCGGTGGTTAGCGGGTGAGTGACGTACGTGCCAAATTGCAAATTTATTTGAAGGTTTCATTCGAATGTTTGACGAAAATAATTAGCGATAATGTGGACATTGCAATATATTAATTTTAATTCGTCTGTTCCCAACGCAATGCTGAAATATGGGTCAAAAGAATATTCGATCATTTTGAATAGATGTCCGTGGTTTATTGTCAACAGGAACTGGTTTTACTGACAGGTTACATCACAAGTATCGAATTATTTTTTTATATTAATAACAAAATATTTGAAACATTTAACAATTTCAACACACAATTTATAAACAACTGTACAAATTTTAGACAGAATTAAATGTTATTCAATCACGGAGGAATTTAATAAACCAGGCTCACATTAAAACTGTTTAGAGAGTTAGTCCATACAAAACAGCTTTGCCAATAAATCTACAAACTTTTAAAGACGTGATCTGATGCGGCCAGTGGGATAAGTTGATGCGCCGCAGTGAACTCTCCTCGGTGGCTGTTGGAAAATAATATAATACAAACATGAAGTTAATATTCCACCACCCCGAAGCAAACCCACGCCAATCGCTAAAACCGCCCGCGGAACCGCGGGATCAGATCCTGCAGCGTACGCCAGAATGCGTCCTGGAGCGTGTTCTTTATTCTTTCGTGCTTCCATTTTTAATAACAACTCTGGCGGACCGACGAGAATGGCAGTAAATAGTAAAACCTCGGCTTAGCGCTCCGGTGGAAAAAAATATTATAATAAAAGCTTGTGTTCCCACGTAAGCAGGATACGAAAATCTGCTCTAGAACAATACAAGCCAGACCAAGTTAATACACCACAGCAGTAAAAGTGCATAAAATTTGCATTTCTTCGCTGTCTGCTATGGTTCTTTTTCTCTCTCATGGTTGGCTTGCTTCGCCAGAAAAAGTGAGGATTCTGTTTAGAGAGGTGAATGGTTACTTTGGCAATAAAAGCTACATTTATCATACTTACGGAGCAGAACCAAACCGCCAAGTGACGGCGCGGAGACTTGTTTTATAGTTGGTTTTGAAACGTAATGGATGGACTATGAATAATTCGTGTGATTTATGCGAATGGATCCGAGCAATTTATTACGCTTTCCGATAGGATTTCGGCGGCGGGCGGAAGCGAGGTTGATCAGTATTGCTGTTTAAATTCACCAGCGATACGTAAATCACCGTGCTAAACCAGATGGAAAAGATATACCGTGCGATAACTAATCCCTGAGTGCGAGCACGAAGTCGAGAGCGGTTGGGTTTCCCCTTGAGGTAAGCGGGGCAAGTGTTTTCTTTTCTAATAGTCCTCAAGGCGAAACGACACCCCCCCCCGTCTGAGAAAATCAACATTCGAGCCCCGCCGAATCATCGGCGGCTAGAAGTTGTTGGTGAATTAATCGACCAGAAAATGATACCGCCGATGATATAAATATCCCCAGGCAATGTGACACCACTTTCGATGAAGTGTAAACACCGACTTTGAATGGGGGTGGGAGGTCCCTTTCGGTCTAAACTCGCAATTGATGCTCGCCATCGAATCATTATTTTTGTTTGCTGTGCAAACTATATAAATTTTCACCTGGATTGGGTGTCTCGGCTCATCTTGATTGTGACAAGTCCGATTGTCGGCTAAGATATAGTGGAATGAGATCGTCTAACTGATTGATTGCTTTGATTTTCATGAAATTATTTCTTTGAAAATAGTGGAATATTCAATTGCAATTGAATATTTTAAGACGGAATATGAATAAATTTGAGTTTAGTTTCCTTATTTGCAATCTGATCTGACATCTGAAATTCAGGAACAAAGAAAGCGCATATAGAACATTGACAATTACAGTGACCAATCCACGCCTCCAAATATAGGTTCGCTTTAATTTTATTTGTCAGATCTCATTTTACATAATTAACTAATAAATCAGTTTATGCCATTTTTATTTTGAAACATGTTGCAAAATTAAACAATGTTCAATGAAAAACTCACTTCTGATAATATTCGCAGCGCTATTAGGATCGAAAATATTTTTAGCAATAAAAATTGGCGAAAAGAAAATTCCAATGCAAAAAATATTATCTCACCTTATTGCCATTGTGAAGAATCTCGGCGAAAAACCGCTTAATAGTATGGAACAAGCCATGGTTTGGAAGATGATTTCGAAGCATAAATTGCTTGGGAGTGTTGCTGATGGGTTTGAGAGAGGATCCCATCCCATATACTTGCGATCTCATAATCCCATTTAAAATCAAACTGATAATCTTCGAACTATCCTCAATAACAGTGTGAAAACAAACAGAAACCCGAGGTGAAACTGATAGAGTAACATATTTTCCAACACTGAGACCATCGGTGCCTCAAAAACTGGAAAATAAACAAAATAAAAAAGACAAACAAAATTTGCAAAATGATTTTTTTAATAATCAGGAAAATTCATATAGCGTAAATCAAGTCCAATCACATATGTCAAAAGGAAATGAGTTCTACGGGGATATCACACGACGCAGAGGTTATATTATGATATCAATTACACGGCAAACACAAAATTTGTGTGCCCAAAATTTTAAGAACACAAACAAAACATTTTTTTCTACATTGGCGTGAGATTTTGCTCATTATTTATTCTCAATCGTACTGAGATTTTGTACACATCTTTCTGTTTTAACCTAATGAGTTTGAGTAAAATTGTGTAAACATGTTTTTTTAAGCAAACAACATTATGTTTTTTTTCAAAAATATTGCAACCTGTGAATTTCAATGTGATTTTTATGTTAAGTCTGCGGCTATGTTAAATCCCAGAAACATTCCCAATTTGACCAGCATTAACGTTGTATTAGAAGCGTTTCCGAGAGTCTATAATGGGAATGTACAAGATGTGGAGAAGTAATTTCGTACCCTAAAGCAGTGCCGAAAATATTCACGTTCACGACATTCAAATATGGCGAATTTCAGCCTGCCTTGTATTGATAACCTACTGCTCAAGCAAGAGTCGATAAATATTAAACAACAATATTAATGAACACCAGTGGAATGAACAGCAACATCAGCTTGCCATGAAGTTCATTTTTCATTTGCATCTTCATTTTGGTCATGATATTAGTAACACCGAAATTGAAGATCATTGCGTGTTAGTGAAATTCAAAGCATAAAGTGACGAACCAGCCAAAAAGTGTTGAAAGTCACTATGATACAGTATAAAAAAAGAACGGAACGCTCAACGCCGTTCTACGCTAAACCTTACTCAGCCGCTCAACACCGCACAACGGTCAACGCTCAACGAAAACTAATGTTGCTCTTCCGGATTCCTGGTTCTTTCTCTTTTTCTAAATATAAAAACAATCAAACACGATTTCAATCAACACTGCAAGCGGTGAAGATCAACTCAACGTTCGTGATAATCACCTGAAATATATATATTTTGAGACCCCAGCCCTCTTTAAGGGGGGGCTGCCATACAAATGAAACACAAATTTCTGCATTACTCGAGAATTAATCAAGCAAATAAACCAAATTAGGCATATTGAGGTTTTAGGATGCAATGTTTCACTGGTGGTTAGACACTCCACCCCGCTATCCTAGGGGGAGGGGGGGCGGTAGGCTGGCTGCCGTACAACTGAAGCAGACATTTCCGCATAATTCAAGAACTAATCAAGCAAACGGAACTAAATTTGGCATGTGGAGGTTTTATGGGTAAGAAACATTTCGAAGGTGGTTCGACACTCCTCCCCCCTCTCTAAGAGGGGGCTCCCATACAAATGAAACACAAATTTTTGCATAACTCGAGAACTAATCAAGCAAACGAAACCAAATTTGGCATGTGGAGGTTTTAGGATGCAATAAATGTTTCTATGGTAGTTCGACACTCCTCCCCCTCCCTTAGGGTGGGCTGTCATACAAACGAAAAACAAATTTCTGCATAACTCGAAAGTTAATCAAACAAATGGAGCCAAATTTGGCATGTGAAGATTTAAGGGGACACGAAATGTTTCTGTGGTGAAAAGACACTTCTCCCCTCTCTCTAAGAAGAGAAGAGGGGAGGGGTCTGTCTTTATTCTATCATATTTTCTGTATCAAACATTTATTCCATGTTACGGAGAAACATGTTTTTTTGCAAGTGGTTGAAAAATCTTGAACGAGAATTGTGTCTGAAAATAATCTGATATTATAATGATGAGTTTTGGTAGAAGTACTAGGGATTTCATAGTAAAAGGTAAATTCAACTGGGTCGATTAGAAGAACAATCAATGAACAGTTTTGCGATTGGACTCATGAACTTGCGCTTAGTAAGAAAACGTGAATGTTTGAAGGTATTGATAACAAAAAACAAATTTTGGGCGGGACGAAGTTTGCCGGGTAAGCTAGCAGTAAATAAATGAGTATTTTTTCATGCTGATGGATTATGTTTTTTTTTCTCTAAAACGAATATTTTCAATGGTACAGATTTTTGGGAACACTGCTCTCAAGAGCTTTTCTCGTCATAGTAAGCTGTACCATAACTCTCTTTGTTCCATGAACGAGACGGAATGTTATCTGCTGCTCAAAGAAGAATATGGATCAGAACCGGCCTTCATTCAACGAAAGTTATCTACCGCACTTGGCGGTTGGCAGAGACCATCATTCGATGAAGTGATGCGTCCAACACAAACAAATATTGAACACAATAGACGGAAAATGTTCCTAAAAACAACAATAAATTATGTTAATTTCGTGAATAAGGCTGACAATAACGTTGATGTGAATGCGTTAAACTTCTATTTAATCATAAATGAATAAGGTTTTATTTTTAAAAAGCTGAAATAATTATTGTATGAAAAAAAACATGAAATAAACAAAACTATGACTATCAAAAAAAAATCTTACAGGACAAAGTGAGCAATCACGAAAAACATGCTGTCTACAGAATTCGAGCATAATTTATGTAACGCTAGCGAGGTTGAATACAAATCGTGTACTCAAGGCATTCATGATCGACTCCCATAACTATGAATAAAAATTAACCACTTTATTTCGCAATAAATGCTACAACCTGTAATAAACGACAATTTCCCTCCGGCTCACCACCGATCTTCAATATAGCTCAATCATCTCACCCGACATTTACTTCTCCGAATGACAAACTTCCCAAAGTGAAGTTTTCCATCATGAAATCTAAGCAAGAGAAAAAAAAAAAGAAAATACCCCAACCAATTTCCCAGCGAATATCGATGGCATGTTCCGGTAAAAAAAAAGCTGTGGCTCTGTGGCACTGTGCGAACGAAACGAAAAAGTTCAAAATACCTTTTCAACAATTCTCCGGTCGACTAATCGGAGAGGGGCCCGCAACCGTACTTAATTTTCGTTTCATGAACGATGAAATCAATCTTTTCTTTCCATTTTGCCTTTTTTTTTTGCTTTTTTTCTTGTATTTTTTTTTTGCTCTAACACAAAATCTAACCGTTTTTCGTTTTCGTTCTGCCCTGCCCAAGCTAGGCTGCCATTGCTTGCCGAGTGCCAAAACGTATCATGACTAATGAGTCGGTTTTGCTGTATCCATTTCTTTCATTTGAATTAGTAATGGGATACTGTTTTCGTGGCTGGTTTCAGTCTACCATCCTTTCGTCTCGCTGTGGTGTGACTTGGGGAAGGATTTTTTTTCTGCTGCTGCTGTTGCTGCTTCCAGCTCCTTCTTGTTCTGAGTGCTTGAAGCGCACACGATTCCATTCTGCCCACGCCCGAACGAGAAAGGTGGTAAAAGTGCTTAAACATTCAACAGGAATAGTTTACCGGCTCAGCTGCGGCGGTTTCGTATCTCCAGGATAATCGGTGTGAGCGCCGTCGGCTGAGACGGGGCTTTTTATTGATTGCACATACGTACCAAGCCGCACGCATTTTTGCACCAGAGTAATTTACCTTTTTCCACTCGAAAATTCTTAGATAAATTGGAGCTTTTAGCTTGTCTGTGAATCCAGTCGTGGATGAAATTGGAAGAAGTCAATCACTTACTCCCGAACGTCAGGATGACTGATGGGTTGGGATGGGGGATACTGCGATCGTGTACGGGTTTGGCAGAAAAGCTAGAAATACTTTCAAAGGAAAATATTTCGTGTGCTAACATGAAGTGTCTGCAGCCAGCCAAAGTTCCAATATAATTGCGGATAAAAATAGTGCCAGCATATGCGTGCTGTTGTTTGCTTATTTAAGTTATTGCGGTTCCACAATTTGACTTCGCCGCAAGCAAAGACCGAAAATAATACACCGATTGGATTGCTTTTTGTGGCGATAGCGATTCATAAATATTTCGGAGATAAGCGACCGTGATAAATTCCATGAAATATGCATAATGGAATGTTATCTAACCGATTTTATCTTCCGGCAGCCCTTCACCGAAGAAGCGTGGAAAACAGAATCAACAAATATGTTTCAAGTTGATCCCTCCAACACTGTTTCCTTGTGACAACACAACATGAAGCATACAATGAAGAATAATCATTATCCTTTCGGAAAATGTTGAACGCTACACCTGGTTCGTTAGGCACGACGCACTGAACAAACGACAAACGCTAATCACTCAGCAGTGAAAAATAACGCTTCGATGAAAAGTCGCTGTCGTATTTCTTGCGTCAGGAAAAAAAACACAAACTAGCCTCTGCAGCCGCTACCTAGTTGCGTGCTGCGGCAGGAAAAGTCGAGCCGCCTGGTTGTGAATGCACATATACACGAAACCAGAAAAATCATCAATGTTCTAATTTAGCGCATGGCAGCGTAAATTGTGCCCACCGGAGCGAAGGACCGTCGTTTTCGAAAAACAGGATCCTACCTGTTGTTAGCGCAGACGGTTATTTATCAGTCGACACAATCATGTGCTAAGTGTTACATGAGGGATTGAATGTGTTTTTCAGTAGTTCAGGATACGCAGCAACGTCATTGGAAGGAGAGAAAAAAAGGTTTTTCGACATTACTTTCTTTTCAGTATTCTTTATGTGTAGCGCGGCATGTTTCCGTTCCGTTTCATTCATATTTCGGCTGACAATTTTTATGCTGAAACACAATAAAAAAACGCGAGTTCTATTCTGAGCGTCACTGATTCATATACGAATTTCCGCAGTTGCATTTCCGAACTAGAAAACACATTCTGCATATTAAGTTTGACAAGACAAAAAAACACTAGTCTCTCATTCATCAATGGCGTTTTTATTCTAGTAAATGTAATCAGCAGAAAAATCGCGCTTCATAAACTTCATTTCTAATCAAAATACAATTGAAATGGTTGTTACGGTTGACCATGGTAGTTGATGGAGCCACAAAATCTGAAAACTGGATGCATTATAAAAGTCATCGGAAGATTCATGGTTTCACTGCCGGATCGTCATTTTCTGAAAAAAAAGGAATGAAAATGATTTTTTCTACTTGTTCCTTTCACTTCAGCCAAAGAAAAAAAAAAGATATTAGAGGGCATACACCCAAACTAGCGTTGGCTGAAAACATTTCATCTTTGGCAGAAATGATGCCATTTCGTGTGCTGGAGAGTTGAATGCGCAAATAATGAGCTGTTTTGAACGCTTCAAAATGGTTTGTATGTATGCGAGCAGACATCTCTTCCTGTTTACTTTATTCATTTCATTTGGGATTGTGCAAAAAAAAGTCCATACGACGTCAATGGGGATCGAACCAAGGCCGGCTGGAATGCAAAGATATTTCACACAACCAGTGCTGCCAGTGCTGTTATATAGAAGCGTGATAATATTACATCTCATCATGAAATGAAGTTGGAAAGTGTTTTCTAAGAGGATAAAGAAGAACATGAATGGGAATATATCTTTCTCTGTCTGAACCGTGTATTTGGCAAACTATACGAAAAGCTTTCATATGCTTTTATTTAAATGTGTCTCCTGTTTCACTCGCTCATATTGACTCTACCGTATATATTATACAAATGATATACATGTACTGGGGAGTAGAACATTCCCTGTTATTTTTCAGCTCATTTTATGTAATAAATCGGGATGCTATAACATGTGCTAAAAATAACTTTTGGTGTAGCAGTTACGTTTACCACTACTTCAATGCACGATGGTCCAGAAAGTGCATTTAAATGGAAATTAGCATCTAGAGCTCGACAGTGATTGTCTAGACAAAAACTGTATTCGACAAAGTTGTTACATATGATGAAGTGCTCATTTTTATGTTGTCTAAAATGAGGTTACCAAAATTTTCGATGAAATAAAAAATCTAACTTTCTTACTTTTGACGAATTTCATGCCAACTCGTCTTAGGAGATGGCAGCACCATCTCAGATAGAAGTGAAACGTTGTGGGTGTAAAGACATGGGTCATTCAAGCAACTTTGCATACTTGAAATATTCGAAAAACAATTAGACTACTTTTTGGAAAAAACCAATTTTCTTTTCTTAATTTTTTACAAAAATTTATAACTTAAAAACTATGATATCTACAAAATTCATGTCAAAGAATGAAATGTAGGAAATTGTTTAAATTTTCATAAAAAATTACCAAAAAATTTCGATGATAAAAAAGTTTTTTTAAAAATTAAAATTCATTTTTCTCAAAAACGTATTTTTTTTAAATTTTCAAAAATATATATATATGAATAGACCTTCAAATTTCCAACAAGTTGTCCATACTTTGGAAGATGGGCACAATTACAGGGAAAAAGTTTTTCTAACAACAACATTTTCATGTTTTCTTCGAAAAAAATACAACTTATCCTAATTTTGTTTAAAGTCAAGATAGCGATATAGTGTATTCGACAAAGTTTTAGATCTTTTTAAACTTTTGTCGAAGACATCAACTTTCTATCTTTTATATTTTTTTGGAATATATGTCATTTTTGTATGAAGACTCCTGAAAAAAATAATGTTTTGCTCGTAACATTTTTGTGTGTAAATTCTCACGTTTGACATGTTTCTAAATAGAGAAAAGTTAGCAGAGCATTTAAAATACGATAATTTATACAAAAAAAAATGTTACGAATTGAACATTAATAGCATTTTTTCAAAGAAAAACATGAAAAAGTTGTTGTTCGAAAAACTTTTTCCATGTAAATGTGCCCATCGTCCGATGTATTGAAAACTTGTCAGAAATTTTAATGGCTAATTATATTCAATTCTTTTAGAATTAGATATAGCACATGTTTTTGAGAAAAAATGAATTTTAATTTTCAAAATATTTTTTTTGAATGAAATTTTTTTCCGGATCGGGTTTCACTCCTTCGGCAGAAATAAAATGGCCTAAATAGAGTAATTCCGTTTTGAAAAAATTGCATTTGTTAGGATTCAATTTTAAATTTACACTTTGGAGTTTTTCGAAAACTAAAATCAAGTTTTTGTTATGCTCCTCTATTGTTTTTCCAAAGACAATGATGTCATCTAGGTAGACTAAGCACTTTGTCATATCTAATCCCGACATCGCAATAGTCATTAATCTTGAAAATGATGAGGGACTGGTTTTAAGTCCCATGGGCAGCCTTGTCATTTGATACTGCCCGGAGGGTGTTGAAAAAGCTGTAGCAGGTCTGTCTTCTGGTTTCCAACCACAATGATAGTAGCCTTGCGATAAATCTAAGTGTGAAAATTATTTTGCGCCTGCCAGGGCGTCTATTATATCATCAATATTCGGCAAAGGAAATTTGTCATTACCGTATTGAGTTTCCTGTAATCAATAATCAGTCTCCATTTTCTTTTGTCTGCAGAACTTTTCTTGGGAACAAGCAAAAAAGGACTGTTCCACGCAGACGTTGTCTTCTCAATAATTTGTTCTTTTATCATTTTCTTTTATCTGTTTTTCTACTTCCCCTTTTTGTGCATTAGGTAATCTGTACGGTTTGCTGTAAATTGGTTGAACTTCCTTTTTGATTTTTAGTACAGGACTATAGATGTTAGTCACTGTCAAACTGGAGGCGAATGAACTGCAAAGTTTAAAGCCTCTTAAAAACAAAGAAACATGAAAACATCACTGTCAAATTATCATTCTCCAAACAGAATACATCTGCATATTTGGTACAAATTTGTATTATATGCTCTTTTTCTAAAGTTGATAAGTGACATAAGTCCAACTCTTTTAATAGTTGTGGAATTCTGTCCTTCTTCTCTTTCATATGCGTTGTATGTAAAACTAAGTAATCACTCGCTGGTTTTATTACTGGTTGTAAATTTGAAACTTTAACCGATTCATTTTTTATATTAACTATTCGAATTGGTATCGTCCCATTTGAGGGTTGCACCATCGAATTGGCTATATACACATGGGGTTGTACTTCCTGGTTCAGTACAACACATATTTCGGTTATGTTTGTATCAATGAGCTTAATTACCTCTGTTCGTGCTGGAATTACACAGTTCATTTCTTCATTAGGCAAATTTAGTTTCATTTTCATGTTTGCGAAGTAAATAATCGTCCAAATTTTTTCAGAAAATTGGTGCCAATTAATCCGTTCACGTTAGTTGGTAGCCATTCCATTATGTGAAATCTAATGGGATATTCAATGGAGTTAAATCCTATAAACGTATCTACATATCCTAGTGTATGTGTTATTCCGTTCACGCCACTAACTTCCAGCGTTTGGGATTCTTCAATAATAGTGTTTTCAGGTAAACACCTTTTGTCTTAAAGACAACAAGATGCCCCACTATCTATTATAAGTTCTATATCTGTATCATACAACTTAAATGAAGTCCTGAGAGCCTTTTTTGCGTTAAAATTAGCGAAAAAGATCAATCAGGTTGGCTTCTTCTGTTGGTTGTGTGTTATTTTGTCGTTGTGGTTGTTGTTGTTGTGGGTTTTGTTGCTCGGCCATATTCGCTGTATGGGAGCTATTGCGTCCTCGGCGACTGTTGTAGTTATTGTTATTGTTAGAAGTGTTGTTACTTCTGGTATGGTTATTGTGATAACCGTATTGTTGGTCATTGCCTCTACCCCGGTAATTTCCTCGACCTCTGTAGAAAGTACGACCTCGGTTATTTCCACGACCTCTCCAGTTGTTCGCATTTCGATTTAGGTATTGGCTGGGCATACCATTATTGTGTTGATGAAAGTTACACCATAAGGCGTCATTTTTGTGTTTTTGATCCGGAATGCATTCTAATGCATCGGATATAGCCTTATTGAGATTGTGAGGGTTCGTAGCCCTTATTAAAAATTGTGTATTGGGATTGTGTAGTCCTTCCACGAAGGCTCTAACTGCAATCGCGTCCACTATTTTACTGGCTGCAGCCTCCGTTGCAAATGTGCCTTGGGACACATGCGCAGCGGCCAGCTTGGTGGCCAGTTTTTCAATTTCTGTTCCAAAATCTGATATTATTTTACCGTTTTGTTTCTTTGAGAGCATTTCATTTTCCACTGCTCTCGGGGTTAGTTTTACAGAAAATTTTTGCTTCAGTAACTGGTAAGCTTGCGCGACGGTTTCTGCCCCGTCGATCGCACCATGCGCAGCTCTGATTAAGGTTGTCTTCCAAAATTTCAAGATACTCGCCTCGGATACACCTTCGTCGTCTTCGATTAAAAGCTCTACACTTTCGATGTGACTCAGCAGCATTGCAGCTGAGCCGTCGAAAGGCTTCACAATTTTGATTGCCAAACTTAAATTTAGTTTCGACGTCATGTTTTGTTCTGTTTCCTCAAATTCAAATTCTTTTTTTTTTTTTTCTCAGTGGTTATCACTATTTGTTCAGTGTTTATCACTATCACTATTTATTCAGTGTTTAGTCCGAACACACGCAACATTGCACACTGCTGATAGTCAATCTGCTGTTAAATGCACTATCCTTATTGAGGGCCTCGCGATCTAATTTTCACTCTTTACTGTGTGTGTGGGTTTTGGTTGTTTTCAGTTCGTACAAATTCTCACACCATTTTCAGCTTTCTCGTTTTTATTTGTTCAATATACGTTACAAGTTCTTCAATCACTGCACAATATGCACAATTCATTCAAAAATTCCCGATAGTCACGAGCTCACGGGCTGTTTTTCAACACGCGACACCTGTCTCCACTGTGTTCTCCACTGAAGGGAGTATGGCTTTCGGCAGCGTACCAATTAATTGTTACTTATTTCACCATGGCAAGAATCTGCTGCTGCTGGCGGCATCAGTTTTTCGCTCCTGTAGCGAAGTGTTTCATTCCACCGTTTATCAAGTGAATGGAGTTAAAGCAACACTTGTCTTCGAACTAACTATTCGATAGAACTTCCGTTGAACTCCTGCGCACAACACTTTCAACACGAACAACACTGGCAGGATCGCCATGCATTGGAGGTGATATTACTACTTGAAAGCTCAACCTCCTCAGTTGAATGTTCGATTGTAATTAATTTTATTTAGCTTACTCTTTCAGCGTGACGGGTGGCGATCAACCCGTAGCATACGCTAAGTCATCATAAACGAACATCGTACGATCGAGGTACAGTTCCTTTTTGCTTGCGATAGCACTAAAGACTGAACCTTCCCGTAGCGTCCGATTAGCTGCAGGGCCGTAGCTAGCGGGTGGCATCCACCACACGTCTTCAGAAGACGTTTAGGGCTTACTAAGACAAACATTTTGCGATGCAGAACTTGTCAATATCTCTACTCAAAGTTATTGAAATTTCTTCTAAAAAAATACGCTCTCTTCAACCGCTTGTCATTCTTTTTGGGGCAAACATAAAAAAAGTTCGTTGGCGGCATTTGAAAGAGCACACTTGACTCTACATAATGTGGGATTTCCAAAACTATGTTATTTTTTGTATTTGAGTAAACTAAAATTGATATCATGAGTTTTTCGGTGAAAAAGCATCAATAGCTTTAAGTAGGATTAAGATATTGACAAGTTTTGCATCGCAAAATATTTGTCTTATTAAGCTCTAAAAGTCAACAGTTTTGATGACAAATAACATAATGTTGGAAATCCCACATTATGTAGAGTCAAGTATGCTCTTTCAAATGCCGTCAACGAACATTTTTTGTTTGCTCCAAAAAGAATGGCAAGCGAATGAAGATATCGTTATTGGCAAAAAATCGATGGATCATCAACCTCGATGACAAAAAACCGAACAATTTTTTTTCAGGAATCAGCGGCTCCTGCAGTCAAACGTTTAGTCGGGTTCAGAGTCCTTCGATGTTACTCTCTCAGACAAATCGACATTCAAGAATAAATCTACAGCATTTAATGCTGCACATAATTCACGCTGGTTCAATGTATTGCTGCTTGCTTCCCATTGTCAATACAGAAAATAACTCTTCTTCTATCTGCATGCTGCTTTGGCTTCACTTTTATTCGTTTTATTCTTCATACTGAAACGAAGTTTACAATCGTCATTTTCAGAGTGAATTCAAATTTTCTTTCATAGAGCAGCTGATATTAAGCAAAAAGTTCCGTTGTTGTATTGGAAGCGTACTCACTGTAACCAATGGAAATGGTGAGGTGAGCGGTTGTGCAGTAGATCAGTATGAATAATCAGTTGCCAGCGCCAGTGATGTTGTCACTTCTTCGTCACTTTCTATGCCTCCAATACCATTTTTCCGTGACAATCCATTTTGTTGAAATAAAGCGTGTGAAAGTTTTAATACAATAGTTCCAATCGCCCTTTCGCACGCGAAACGAAACTCTTTGACGACGATGATAATGTATATTAGAGAGCCAATGAAAATGGCCATCTCGAATTTTCAAAGGGAACTTGATTAAAAATGTTTTTTCCGACGAAAAACTACCCTGTGCAAAATATCAGCTCAATCGGACTTCATTTACTAGTGTCGTACAGCGGTCAAAGTTTGAGTTTTTTGAAAACCGAAAAATTATCCAAGGAGGGAATAAAGGAAATCGGGGTTTTCATAGAAAAAATTTGATGCCAAATGCCTTCAAATTGAATGAAACGTCGCGATCTACTGTCATCTCGAAATTTTTTTTTGTCAAAAATCGACACTCTGGAACTTTTTTTTTTGAAAACCCCGATTTCCTTTCCTCCCTTCTTGGGTGATTTTTCGATTTTCATTTTTAATCAAGTTCGCTTTGAAAATTCGAGGGTCACTTTCTCTCATACATCCATTGGCACTCTAATGCATATGGTCCATCCTAGCAGTGTCTATCGTCAATGAAAGATTCTGCTTTCCAAATTGAAAGGAAACGACAACGGAAATGAACGAAACAGTTCTGTTTTCAACCGAAGAACAAAGCTCTATTTACTTTTATATTTCTTGAAAATGAAAATTAAATAATTTTTTAATACATCAGATGACAATTAACAAACATCAATAGATCGCCATGATGTTTGCATCAACTGAATGGACATATATATATATATTTTATATAAACAATAGAATCATTGCAAAACGCGCTAAATCCCCTGTTTTGATTGACCCAATCCCGCGTTTTAAATTGCGGAATTGGGCCAATCAAAACTTATTTCTCGAATTTTACCGACCAAAATATACAACTATAGTAACAGCGGGATACAATTTGAATACATCAATACTACAGCAGAAACAATCGTAGCTATCCGTCGTGTATATCATTCTTTCAAAGGAAATAAAAAAAAGAGAAGCGATACATTGCGTCGCAAGCCCCACCCCTTTGTAATTTTCCAACTAGTCAATTTGGATAAATGGCACTCCAATTTGGTAAATTATTTTCTAAACAGGAAGCACATCACATCAAGAAGAGTGGTGGAGCGGAGTGGTTCATTGCCGAGGAGAGCTTGTGTGGATTTGGGAGTGTTTTAGGGCTTATTGGTGACTTTCTTCGATCGATCATTCAATTTTTGCGCATTGTTTCCGGGTTAAAAGTGACGTCAAAGTTTAGCTCATTTGAAGGCGGTAATTTGTGTGAAAGATTGATTTTTCGGCGGTGAGAGCTGTGTTCATCGGATGTAGGATAAATTTGCCTTGATGCGCACAACCGATTCCATTCAGATTTTCTGTTAGCGTTCTGCAAAATGTGCTGCATAGTATAATCTGTGGATTAATACTTTGAGAATGATGTTTTTGGTAGCATTGGAGATATTATTTTGCCAAGACATAATGAAAAACTACTTTAGTGTTTCAGTTTAATGTTTCTATAATGAAACACTTACTCATTCGTCAAAACATCATTCACAATCATCCAGCTATCAACTAGTGGGCGGCGGCGGAAGGGGCATCCGAATGGCCTTCCTCAAAACAGGTGAATGAGAGTTCGAGTCTAATTTTCCAAATTGTCATTTTCAAAGCTACAAGCTTCTATAATTCAAACATCATCTTCATCATCATTCAAAAGTCTCCGTCGAATGCACGTTAAAACTCGGTAAAACAAATAAAGAAAGGGAAGAATAAGTCCTAACGAAGTGAGAAGGAATTGAGAAATTGTGTG
Organism: Toxorhynchites rutilus septentrionalis; assembly: GCF_029784135.1. NCBI lineage: Eukaryota > Metazoa > Arthropoda > Insecta > Diptera > Culicidae > Toxorhynchites > Toxorhynchites rutilus. Next base: position 160,068,381 of record NC_073746.1, read on the forward strand.
GAAATAATGATGCGGGAGACTTTGCTGATTATTTTTTAGAAATTAGGGTAGCCTCAATTAACATCCAGTCTTCTTTCCTTTCCCTATGACTTTTTGAGGGTAAGAGATCATTTAGAAATGAGCACGGGCTTTGGAATATTTTTTTTTCGAGAATGAAGCAGGTAAGAAAACAAAATGGTACTCATGTATAAACGCCACAGTGTGATTTTCATCATATTTTTTTTGTACTGAAATTTATTCAAGGATCAATGTCTTCATCTAACGAGGATAAAGCACAGGATAAACCAAGGTGGCCCCAACCAGCCGAAATGACGTAATGCGAGTCGGCCGCCGGCCCGCCGTCGAAAGCGGCGGCCTCTTGCGAGCAAACAACAAACGTAAATATCTTAATTCAATAATTTCTGAAAATTATTTGTTCTTTAACAAATGATCTTCTCTGTCGGGTGGTGTTCAACTGATTTTAATGTAGCCATCACCTAGCTAGAGTGTAGTAAGTACGCAGGTTTATATTACTACAATCAATTTCTATCCTTTCGCAAGCAATAACAAAAGTTTCATCATCTACGATGTCAAACAGTTTGATCCAATAAAAGTCTGGAGCGGGGAAAAATGCAACCGAGATAATAATAACAAATAAAAGAATGATATTGCCTTATCGCATTCATATGTTTCGCACGCATGAAGTGTGTTCAGCCGAGTCTGCAGACGAGCTATTACCGGTATGCTACACGATATAAACAAGTCAAAGGACAAATAACAACGACCTTGTATCACAACACTTATGTATACGTGTCCCTCTTTCCATGTTGCTGCTCGACATAGCTCGTGACATATGATACAATCAGATTTTTGCAACGACAAATTCAATAAAACTACCTTCACGACGAACCACGATTCGATTTCAAAACAACAACTCTCGATAATCAGAACACCGATGGAGACAACCACAGTATGTACATGAATTTATCTCGATTTATTACAGAAAAAGGTTCAATCCAGTATTGTTCGTTGAACAGCCGATTCGTTGCAACAGATTTGTGAAATATAGCCATGCAACATCAAAGGTTCTGGTCGGATTTAATAATGTTCGATTCTGTCCCGGCTGAACCATAGCAAAATTCCACAGTATTTCGCATAGGACTGCGGTTAGGGTTTATCAATTCAATATTCGATACAGGGAAACATTCCTGGAATACTGGAACGCTGAAAAAAAGCAACACTAAAGCCATTCCTCGACGTCACCGAAACCCTGTGCTGTGCCGCGCCTGCAAACCCTCCTAAATTGATGCCGGATTACCCGAAAAGTGCTTCACACGCGCTTTAATAAATTGAGTCAGCCTCTTGTAAGGTTACATTTGAGTTTCGCTCCCCAGCTCGGCAAGCACACCTCACACTACAAAGTAAATATATTTATCGTTTAATTTTGTTGATTAAATTTCACGTCTAGCTTCATAACTGCCTCTTCCCTTCTTGCCTCATCTGTCTAAATTTCATCCCACACTCTATCTCTCTCTCTCTCTTTTGGTTGTGGGGAGCGGAACCGGAAAATCCATTCACTGCGGAAGATTTCCTCCTGCTGCTCCCGCAAAATCGTGGCTGGATGATGGCGGCAGCGGCGGAGGCGAAAGAGAGCAACGCTGCTGGTACCACTATAGCGAAAAATTTATCTGATATGACCGGCAAACTTTTAGCTGGAGGCATGCATAAATTCCACTTAAAATTCTCCACCACTTCAGACTGCTGCTGCTGCTGCTGCTTTCGGGATCCTCCTCCGGATTCTCGCTTTCAGTGCCGCCCGGAAGCAATATTTACTGGATCCCATAGATCGTTGGCCCGAGGGGGTGAAGGTGTGGGAAGTCGGCAAACAAGCCTGGCAGTAGCAATTGTATTAGAGCGCTGCTCTTCAAGTGCAAGTGCCGAAGAACGCATACACATTGCCGGGAGTGTCGAAGGAAAAAGTTTTCTTTTCCCCCTTCTCTGCTGTCCTCCTGAGTCAGGAGAAATGCTCTGCGAAAAGGAGATAAAAGGGTTTCCTGGAAACTACGGCGAGAAAGTTGGGCTTCTTCTTGTCTCCGCAGCCACTCGGGGCCTCAGCCATCTGCCAAGGTATAAATAAAAATTTATAGATATAGCAGGTTCTGTCGCATAAAACGCAGCACCAGCAGCAGGAGCATCTCTTCAGCTTTCTCTCCGTAACTCAGTGCTTTGTTAATATATTAGTTTATGTTATTAATAACAACATAAGCACAGGAAAATTGTTTCTTCTTGGCTTTTTTTCTTGGAGTTCAAGGAGACATCATAATTCATGTGGATTCGATGGTCGGATGCAATTGGGTGGAATTCGTCGTGATCAAATGTGATGGATGCGGTCAATAATAACGGATTTCATTTTATGCTTATGGCCCAAAAAGTAGTTTATCATTTGATACCAATCATTTTAGTTGAGAATGTAAAATTAGAGTAGTTGTAACCTCTTTTTATTTTTCAGGGATTTTTTTTAACACAAATTCACATAAGTAAAAGCTTTGAGTAGTTTGCCATCAGTATTTTTAGTGTGGCCTAATTCGCGATAACTTAGTCGAAGTTCACAATCTGATCGATCGTGTAGGTTTGAAGATATGATTTTGAGGGTCCTCAATTTTGGACTTGTGTCTTCTATGAGATTGTTTCCTTTGCTATTTTTTCCTGTCACGGTCAAATTACCTATCCGCATTAACACGTACTGTTGATTGCTCGTTGTCTAGAGCGAGACTAAACACCGAACTTATTGAATATTCAGGTCTCAGTATCTTAGCAAAATTATAGCCCCAACGCTCCCAAAAACACAATTTCCGAAAGGCATAACTCACAAACAATGCTGCAGTTTCCCACCAAAGACCCACTGCTCTCACCGCTGGAAAATATTTTTTCTACATACGGTCTAAAACGCGCTGCGATTTTACGTCACTTTTAATTTGGAACCAATGTTCAAATTCACGAAAATTGCTCTCTTTTGACAGAAATGAAAATGAAAACCCAATTCATTTTTATATCTTAGGATATCATTTTAGAACGCATCGACTTTTTAAAATACCTTTTCAGTAAAAAAAAAATTGTTGGCCAGGAGTTGGTCGACGAGTTTTCGTGTCTTTGAAGAAACTGCTGAAGATGGTTGTTACATAATTTGTTCTTGTTATCGCGAGAACAATACACGTGATTCGTATCCTCAATATTTTCTTCTTCTAGACATTCTAATCGACAGTGAGATTAGAATCAACAATGCTCACGAGCAGAGATGCCAGCCAAATTTTTGAGAAGTTGGAAAAATTTCTCAATTTTATTTAAATTAGCAATAAAAATCAGGATATATAGTGATAGTGTCATTCTTTAGCATTGATACCTACGGATTAACGCCACCGGAGCGTAATTTTCATTATTTTTTCGTAATGAAATTTATTCTGAGGTCAAAATTCCTTATCCTCGTTAGATAGGGACTATAAGTTTCATCGAAGCATAACAAATAACTCAGAAACATAGCTCATATTACTTTATTTTGATGCTTTGTGGGTTTTCTCATGGTGTTTCGCTACATACTGTTGATTGAGGGTAAACAGGTAAGATGACTTGTTAAAAAAATGTTTTTCCTGTAACAGTGCACGTCTTCCGATGTATGGGAGACCTGTTGGTAGCTGCATGGACCATTCATACAATTTTCGTTCAGAATTAAAAATATATTTATTTTTGAGGGAATGAATTTCAATTTTCAAAATAATTATTGTTTCAGTGTTAAATTAATTTTTTTTTGTATGAAAGATTACATTATTTTCCATATTTCATTCACTGACCAAAATCCTGTAGGTCCTCATGTTTTTAAATTATTCTTATTCGATTTTTTTTTAAATTGTTATTTCATAAAAATTCCGACTCGAAGACTATAAGAACTACAGAATTCTGGTCAGACAATGAAATATAGGAAATTTTTCAAGCTTTCATTACAAAATAGTTAAGCAATTCTCAAAAAAAAAACAAAAACATTTTGAAAATCAAAACATTGGAAGAATGGCACTGTTACTTTTTTGTATTTATTTTATTTTTATACGAATTTGAAAAAAAAACGGTTTTGAGAAAAAAGATTTTGAATTTTTAAGATAATTTGTGTTTCAGTGTAATATTGATTCTTTTCGGCATTTTTTATAAAAAATTAAATTTCCTACAATTCTTTCTTTGACTAAAATTTTGTAGGTAGTTTTTGAGTAAGAAATTTTTCTCGTTTCCAGAAAGTACTCTAATTCGTTTTTAGGTTTCAAGTACGCATAGTTGCTAAAATGACCAATGTATTTACACGCACAACGTTTCACTGAATCTGAGATGGTGCTTCCAACTCCTAAGACGAGTTGGCATGAAAACCGTCCATTGATAATGTTTACGTTATATCGAAGTTCCTCTGTATAGATATAGATAGAGAAAGACGATGCTTGCTATAAAGGTCTCATCGGTGTGAGTGGAGCGGAGTGGGATTCTCACGAGTGAAAGAAAAGAATATTATTTTGAAGAGTAAAAACATGAAAATGCCGTAAAAATAAAAAAAGCTGATAAAACTGTGAAAATTTAAAAAAAAACTGGAGATTTTTTGCCTTTGGTTGTTTCACTGACATGCTTAAAAACTTAAAACTTAAAATTTAAAAACTGGCAATATACAGGGAAAACTGGAAAGTTGGCAACTCTGCTCGCGAGTGTTTTAATCATACACAAGCGCTTTCCAGCTAAGGCAGTGTTTATATTCGGTGCAGATTCGTGCGAAAATATGGCCTTACGAATCATATGCAACCACGTTGAAAGCAACGTGGAATTCTTGTTCCACTAAACTGTGGAACTTTGTTCAGAAAACTATCTTGGCGGAAACAATTGTATTTGTAAGATCATATTGCCTCCCCTCGCTGGAAATCGTCGGGTGTACTCCAATCCAATATAACCGTAGCCTGACGGTATATCCTATTCCATCCTATCCTATTCTATCCTATCCTATCCTACTCTATCCTATCTTGTCTCATCCTATCTTATCTTATCCTATCCTATCCTATCCTATCCTATCCTATCCTATCCTATCCTATCCTATCCTATCCTATCCTATCCTATCCTATCCTATCCTATCCTATCCTATCCTATCCTATCCTATCCTATCCTATCCTATCCTGATAGAAACAATAGGGTAGAATAGAAACGGAAACATTTTGTTTCGAGATATTCAAACAGGGTACGGAAAATGGATATCAGGTTTTTTCCTTCAAATAAGCATCAAACAAAGCACAATACTTCGAATAACTTTCGAAATTCCTAGTGTTCTATCCACATTTTCATTCTTGAAAACTATTGAATTTTATAGAATACTAGCAAGTTCCAAACAGTTCAATATGTTTGTTTTCTTTATCATTCGCCAATTTTATTGTCAAGGCCGAATAACGGAACGAATTTGAATGAAACTTTCCAAACGCATTTGGTTTAGGATATTTTCCACATGTGGTACGATTCGTTTTTGGAGTTTTTCAAATGACGTATGCGTAGCTTGAAAACTTTTGGTAGTTTAGAAAAACTGTCTGAGTACAACAATTTGTTCTAATATAGCAAATAATCAAATAGCCTTGAAAACATATAGACTGTTTTTTTTTGGAATACAATTCGAAAATCAACACCGAATTTTGAGTAACTCGAAAATCATTCTTCATATTATTTATTTCATATTCGTGCAAAATTCTAAATCATTGCGGGAATTTTGACACCATTTCCAGGATAAAGATTATTTAGATAATTTTCTCTTCAAAGTCAACCTTTAGTGTATTTTTAGAATTTTAACTATTTCAAGAATCAACATATTTCGATAATGTAACACGATTCTAGAGTGTATTCCATATAATAAAGCTAATAGTCAAAAATACTACTGCATCTGTTTTCGATATATTTCAAAGTTGATTCAACAAATTTAAATAATGAGTACAATCCCTTTTTATAAGTTACTAGCTGAACCCGGTCGACTTCGTCTCGCCCGAAATTGTTTTTTTCTGTTGTTATCAATCCTTTTCAACATTGACGTTTTCTTGTTCTTCTAATTGAACCTTTAAAATTTCCTTTTATTATAAATGTTCTAGTACTTCTACCGAAACTTATTACAATATAAAATAACACTACCCACCACCCGCCCACCTTTCAGAGAAGATAGGTATGTCCAACCACCAAAGAAATAATTCTCGTACCCAAAAACCTTCACTAACAAGTTTGCTTGATTAGTTCTCGAGTTATGCAGAGATTTATGTTTCATTTGTATGGCAGCCACCCCCTTGGAGGGGGAGGTGAGGAGTGTCGAACCATCATAGAAAGATTTATTTCGTTCGTTATGCAACCCATCCCCCCTTAGAGAGGGGGGAGAAGTGTCGAGCCACCATAGAAATATTTCTTGCCCCCTAAAACTTCCACATGCCAAATTCGATTCCGTTTGTGTGATTAGTTCTTGAGTTATGCAGCCCCTTGCGTTCAAAACATAAACTCCCACATTTTTTTACATGTATGATTTTGTAGGTTATCACACGTCGAAAGTTATATTAGCTATCGACAACTGGCAATATAACACATTACTAGACAAGGGCTGATAGTTCTGGTGTTGAAGAAGTTCGAATGGCCCTGGAGTCATCAAGAAATATTATATTAATTTTCCTTCAATCTTTGTAAAAAGAGAAAGGAGAAAAGCCAGATCAGAATGGTTTAGGACACAGATGCGATTTCAACTCAAAAATGGATGCACGAGCAATCACGAGGGTATTTTCTCCCTTCTCCCTAGTGAAATATGTGTTCTCATTTGTACTTAGGAGAACTTCTTACATTTTCAGTTTACATGTATGCAACGTGAGACATCCAAAGATAATAATGAAATGTCCGGTTTTTATGTTTGCATATGTATTGTTTTTGATTTTTTTTTTGCAGTGCCCAGTATGTATGGAGCCACTTATCTGTTTCGTTGTTTAAAATTCTTTGAAAAAGAGGTTAGCGAAATATCGAAAGGAAAAGTACATACGGGAAAGAAAACAAAATGATAGATTTTTCTACGAAAAAAATCAAACAACGGAAAGTGCTCGTCGAATCGGTTGAGCCCATCCAGTGGTAAGCAATGTTAAAAATCCCGAAGGATACTGAAAAGACAAAGTACACAAATTGCTTCAAATACCTCAAAATCAATTGATGCAAATGAAACATTTCATGTGAAATAATTCGTCGAAAAGGCTGAAATGGTGACGGATTTTATAAGTCTTCTTTGTGATTATAATCGCCTCCAAAAACTCTATAAGTCAAGAAATATTTAAAACTCGTTCAACCACGTTCAACCTAGTTGGTCCTGATGGATTCAATGAGTACTGGTGTGATTTACAGAAGGAGGAATACTGTTCTTCACTCGGAACTTTGGTGGCGAATCAGGCATGGTATGGACACAGGATTTGGTGCAGCTGGGAAGGTCAAAATAGCTTTTACTTTTTTTAATTCTCCTATACTCGCGCGCTAAATCGTAACTCGTATTCTCACGGACTGTTTGTGTTGATTGGCATTTATATAACGAAAAAAATATAATTGATTGAAAAAAACTCCAGAAATTTTTTTCTTTAACTCCATTAAAGTTTTAATAGCCATTTAATTCAGCCACCTCATTATTCTCGGTCTGTTAGACCAAATGCGCGAGTATAGGAGGGTTGAAAGTGAATAGCAATGGCTACTGCCGGGTTATGGAGGGCTCTATTTTACCTTTTTGCGCAAGTATTTTTGAAACAGATTTTAGAATGGATTGAATTGCCACATTCGTTCCCGAACATGAGCTCATTAGCCCTTCTATGGAAAGCAGTATCCAACTGTAGATGAGGTCAAAGCTGCAATTTCTAAAGCATAGAACAATATCGAGTAATTTATTCTGCATTGGTGATTTTGAAGCTATTGGTTGATAAAAAAAAGTGAATTGAAAATGGTCTTTAAGTGTTGCAATAAGTTCAGGAAAATTCTCAAAAACTTTGAACGACTCATCTGAGCAGAATTGGTGTGGATGAATGGTACTTGAAGTACAAAATAATTAATAAAAACATTTTGTAAATTCATAACTATGGAAGGTATTGGAGTGGACATATACAAGTTGGACAGATTATATTTAATGCATGTTGATTCCCCTATATTTGCATTATATATGTACTTAGAAATTATAACTAGCTTTGTGCTCTAGTCAACTCGAGTAAAAATTTCCTCGAAATGGAGATGAAAAATGATGACTTATGGGATTTGGGAGTTCGGAAGGATACAAAAATCCAGCTAACCGCTGCTAGTAATGCCGCAGTTTTACAATCAAAACCCTAGCATTAATCACGTCCCAAATAAGTCAACTTCAGCAATTTATATTCCACGCACCCGCAGCAGATTACCGATCCCGATGGTGGAAAAAGTTAATTCCGTAGGCAAATATTTTCCTTCTTTGGCACCTGTGGCGACGGCGGTAACGCTTATCGGAACGACCGGAAGGCGCGCGGCGCACACCGGGGCAGAATGATTGATCGATCGACCTGGCGGACGCGCAGCCGATGAAATGGGGCTGTTCAAACATTATTTTTCGACGCTCATATTATTATAGCTATAAGTCAAACAAAATTTCCCCCCCAAACCAATCCGTTGGAAACAATCGAAGAGTGTGATCCGATACAGCAGATGCCACCTGGAGCTGCGCTCCAGCGCTTGGTGCAGATGCTACACGGGTGACACATCTGGCGGCACTCGAGGACTCGCGTATCCCTCGCTCCCTTGTTGTTTGGCGCGTTCGTTGAACGGAAAACAGAGCAGCGAAAAAAAATCAATCAAAAGTTATTATTGCAAGCTAATTAAATCTGTTCAATCATTATTTTCAATTATGAGTTTTCCAGCCGACAGCAGCTGGAGCAACAACACACCCCCGTGGCTGGGGATCGAATTGACGTTCAATAACGCGCGTGGGAGTGCGTGTGTATATTTTACGGAATTGCAAATTCGCCAACGATTGGTGAGATTTTAAAGTATTTGGCAATCATCAATTATATGGCCTCTGTCTCTTTCTCTCTCTCTCTCTCTCTCTCTCTCTCTCTCTCGAGCTGCTCCGGCTTATCGGGATCGATTTCGATAATAATTGGGATCGGCGCTATTTGATTATTGGTGCGTTGATTGAGTCGATTTTGGGCGCCCACTCAAAAAGGGTTGCATTGAATTTAAAGTCTGGATGTACAGCTGCGGTTATATTATTGGGATTATCCGAAGGAAGCAATCAAGCCATAGAGTAGTGAACACAAAATGTACAGTGATTGGTTGTGTGAAAATTTTTCATGTCAATGTTTAATTTGCCTTTTTTCCAAGAATTATTTCGCTACTAGAAAGGGAAACCTACATTCTATCAAAATAGTATTGCGATATTTTTTTTTATCCCATTTATTTATTTTAGGCTCATGAGCATTTTAGCTGTAACAGAGCCGAATTTTAATCGTGTACATGTCACATGGTTATCATATCTATAATTATAGCACATTACATTACACAGTAGCCATTTAGGCGTAAGAGTATTCTTTCCGTTCTTCCATTATCCAGTTAGACCACCGGACAGCGGAGACAGTTGATTGATCATTGTTGAGTTATTTATAGAACAGCAGTCCGATGTGTCTTGCAGAGCAGAGCAGTTGTATGGATGAATCGATCTAATTTCGACCGTGGATCGATCTCCATCGCTGTTGATTATTGCATGGACGTAGTTATTCTGTAACAACACACAAAGATGGTCAAAGTTTTGAACTCACGATCGATCGCTTACTAAGCGAACGCGCAACCAATGTGGCTATGGAGACCCCCACTATATTGCGATATATTGTTTAGTATAATTTCCGTGCTCATTTTTGTCAGTTTATGCTAATTTCATGAATTTACAATAATGAAAATTATTTAACAAATAATTTGACCCAAATTTTAAATGAGAGTTCGTGCTTTACGGTGAATCGGCTCGAATACGCGGGCGAATTAGTGGTATAGTGAACGATCATTTAAACTGCTATAAGCAGTAAACTGAATATCACATTTTGAATTTAAGCATGTACAGCTAAAGTGTTAGTTACATAGATATGATGGGTCGGTCTGTTGATGGACCGGTAATTCGAATAATTATTACATTGAAACTTCCAATAAACATATTAAATCGATCTAGATAAACCTTCTTTGCACAGGAGATTTTTGATGACTGATATTGTCGATTTTTTATTTCAAATAATATTCTATTCAAAATGACAATACGAAAAAATTTAAAAAAATAATGTCCGTAGACAACTGGCGCTCCATTGTGGTCTATTGGAAGACAATGTACCCAACTACCGGTACCCGCCTGCACTTGTCCTGAAACAAGAACGTTTCAAGCTGTACTGGAATCGCACTGTACTGGCCGACCTCTCGATCCACCACAACCGTCCTGGTAATATGGTATACGACAAGAGCGACCGACAAGTCACCATAATCGATGTCGCTATTCCGCTGAACCAGAATCTGGAAGAGACCTACCGTCGCAAAATTTGTACCGACCATTGGCCGTGTAACTCAATGTATTGTGGGGGTTCAGGGAGGTCCCAAGAATTGTACCAGTCGTTCTTTGGAAATGGAATTATGCCGGAGATGTTGAAAAAAGCGTGATTTATCTATAAATAGATCAGAGCATGCAGATTCGCGCCTTCCGCAGAGCCTAGTCTTTTTTTGACATTAAGAATTCCGAGGACAGGTGACTACTCTGGGTAGGTTCTAGTCAAGAATTGTAACAAGTCTGCCCAAAATTAAAAAAAAAATCAATACCATTCAGGAATTCTTCTTGAATGGCGTTAACGTTCCCTGTGGATCTTTTGCCGTCTCAACGTATGCATTAACTAGCGTCATTTATTAACACTTAGTTGAGATTTCTTAAGCCAGATAACACGCCTTGAATGTATTCCGAGGGGCAAGCTTTAGAATACGCGTGACCACAGTGCAAGTCGAAGGAAATTTCTCTGACGAAAAATCCCCCGGCTAGAACGGGAATCGAACCCGAACACCCGGCATGATAATGTGAGACGCTAACCACTCGGCCACGGGTGCACACAACAGGAATTCAGGAATTACATGTTTTCATTTCAATTTAGAGCGTTGGATTATGACTATTTTAAGATTTTTGACGAGTGAGAGAAAGGTCGCAAATGAACATCTAATAAAATAGGTAAAAAAAACTTTTTATGTTAAACGATTTAGTTGTGATTAAACATAAGCGTATTTCATTACAATAAAACCATTGTACTGTATTCTATCAGTCAAAAATTTTCATTTGATACCGATATTGATATTGCAGAAAATACATAGTGTGTTCTCCAAGTCAAGTTCGTTCGTTTGATACAAATATTTCAATCATCCTTATTTTGAGATGATATGGAATCAGCTATTTTGTAGCGGCGGCCAAATTGGATTTTACAGTTCAAGCGAAATAAAACCGTTTAATAAAATAATTTGCCATTTTGTGATTGCGGCCATCTTGGATTTGGATTTTTCATGATATACTGTGATCTACTATTCAAGTCCTTCATTTGATACCCATAATAATAGGGTTTTGAGAAAATATGCAACCCGCCATTTGATAGTGGCAGCCATCATAGATTTGCATTTTTCATAAATAACTGTGTTCTACTATTCAATCCCTTTCATTTGATACCCATAATAATAGGGTTATGAGAAAATATGTAGTCCGCCATTTTGTAGTGGCAGTCATCTTGGATTTACATTTATCATAAATAACCGTATTCTACTAGTCAAGCCCTTTCTTTTGGAGGATTGAGCGTCTGAGCTGACTAGGCGTACGTGTGTTACTCTCTCTTCAAATGTTCGTGTTTTTCGTCTTTCAGGCTGTAGTTACTGTATTAATTAATGTAAAAAGTGTGCCTTCCTTCTTAGTGTACTCGAATCCAGCGGAATTCACTTAATGTCTCTGGACAAATTTCGAGAAAGAAAGCATTATCATCCGGCGAAGAAAATGTTGTCTGGATGTGCTCCATTTCGTTTGGCCGATATTAATATGTTCGTGTTCGTCACCCGCTCGATTTCTTGTCGCGACATGTTTTTCCACTGCACGTGTGTTATGGAATGAGGATAAAAACCCGTGCTATCAAAAGTTAAAATAGTGATATCTAGTTCTAGTGCTGTAATTTGTTTTCGCGATTAACATTGATAAAATTGATTCGGAAGAAAATCATCTGGTGATCGATGAAGCATTTGTGTATCTCTCATGCCTGTGTGTGTTTTTTTATTGAGAGGCTTGAATGTGCTAGCTCGTGTCAGCTGAGTGCAATTGCACCCGTATTTGATTTGCGTAATGAAGTTATCACCACACAGCATCAAATGTGGAAAAAGTGTGTATGTATAAGTGAAACACTACGCTGAATTGAAGCAACACAGCGCCAGCGCTAGCAGAGAAATATTCAACTGCAAGAAGCGCATTTGCATTAGTATTTGAAATGCGCAGTGATGCTATCACCACATTAGAACGTCGCCAGCAGCTGAACTAAAAATCTAAGAAATGAATGCATTTTTCTTCTGTTTCATTATTTTATTTTGCTCAATATTTGTGTGCATGTGAGTGCCTGTGTTGGTTTGGATGTTTCGGTTTGTTTTTGATACCATAGAGACTTTGTGTCGTATAATGGTTAGTTATGTGGATATGAATTCGTGCTTTTCTGCAGATCTTTGTGTTTAATAATAAATCTACTTGCGATGGATACTGATTTTTATTGCCGGTTAGTTCTATTATATGTTTTATAGCTAACTTGATTAGTGTTTCATCTCTGTCTTAGTTATCTGTTGTATTTGTTAAAATGAATATGTGAAGTATTTGTGCATTTCTTCTAAAGGATCGATCATGAAACTAAGATTTCAAATTCAGTGTCTCAATTAAATGCCATTAAAACCGTTCAATTTGGTTGCTTTGTAAGATAATGTACTTTATTTGTGTGTAGTTAGTAGTTCATGCTTAACTTTTCAATGGGACCTGTCTGTTTTGATCGATTCTCTCTGTTGACTTTCTCTTTCGATTACCACGGCCTTGCAAACAAATTTTGCATCAGTTCTACTCCATAGTTTGATTAACGAGATTCCCTTCTACACTCCTGGTTTTCGAACAGATGAGGAAACACTATTATCGTTGAGTCGTAGAGAATGGTGATGAATAAGGTCGATCGTGACGGATGGGTCCTGTTGAAGGGTTAAGCGTGTTTTATATGAATCTGTGTGTTTCTATGCTATTGAAAGCTCTTAGATAGTTCGTTCATAACTTTCAGCTCCGCATTCTATATATTTAATATGGTACTATACGCGAAAAGACACAGGACATTTCGATTTCAGCTATTATAGAGAACTTATGTCTGTTACCTTTTCAAGTAGCCCACAACTTCCGGTGTCGCGATTTAGGAATACAATAAAGTACTAGGTATTAAAAATCATAGAATATATCGCTGATTTGATTCATTATACTCCTTTCATTCTGTTACCTTCTTAGGTAGCTCCCTAGTAATTTTCGGCGTCGCGATTTAAGAATACAATACAGTATTAGCGTTAGTCACAGCATCAGTCGTCGATTCGAAACGTCATAGAGGAGTTCTTTCCGTTACCTTTTTAGGTAGCTCCCTAATAATCTTTGGAGTCGTGATTTGAGTACTCAATAGAGTACTACGCGTGGAATATCACATAATGCGAACCCTTATAGAGGAATCTATCCTTCTAAGGTAACAAATTGATAACCACCGGCGTCTCAATTTGACATTAAAATAGTACGTGAAAAGTCATAGTATATATGATATAGTACAACGTTAACATAATCACATCACTTACCTCAGTGAATCCTGATTCTTACCTTCTCCCACTAACAACTATCCCTTCCTTGATAAACGCTAGGGAACCACGCTATAGAGGCGACCCTTCTGGCCTTCGGGCGGCGAATATCATACTAACATTCCTCCCCTTCCCCTGGTGACTGTAAGGACGTGGCCGGCGTCGTTATTGACCAATTAAAGCTCGAATCACCGAAAATTGCACAACGAGAATGATTTGCTAGTCCCAAGCGTAATTCTGAGTGTTCTGTGTGCAATTTGGTTGGTTCAGGTCAATCACGAAGAGCAACTACGAATTGTACAGTCTACCCAAGCTCAAGCTCAAGCTCTACTAGTCAAGCCCTTTCTTTTGATACCCATATTAATGAGGTTTTGAGAAAATATGTAGTCCGCCATTTTGTAGTGGCAGCCATCTTGGATTTGCATTTTTCTAAAATAACCGTATTCTATTAGTTAAGCCCTTTCATTTGATACCCATATTGAAGGGGTTTTGGAAAACCCATATTGATGAGGTTTTGAGAAACTATGTGATCCGCAATTTTGTAGCGGCCGCCATCTTGGATTTCCAAGATCATGAAATACGCCGTTTTATAATGACTACAGAGATAAAGATGTGTTCCCAATTTCAGATCAATCGGTCAACAGGAAGGGGGTCAAATTTCTATTAATGTGGGTCAGCGCTACAGACACACATGTTACAAACATACAAACATACAAACAAATTACAGGAAAAGCTAAATAAAACCGTTTAAAGACTAAATATATGAGAAATAATGTAAGAATTCGAATGCGTGTAACTCGACCATTTCTTGATAGATTTCTAATTTTTCAAAGATGTTAGCATCAATAGATTGGAAATATTTCTTCGCATGTATCACAATAGAAATAATTTATTTAGACAAACATTGGGATAACTATAAAATGTCAAGTATTGTCTAAATATCACGTTTTGGTAGACCCAATCTGTGCTCCTCAAATTGTACCGACCAAAATGAGCGACTAAAGTAGCAGCGAAATACAATATGAGTACATCAATATGAGTGGGGAAACAATCGTAGCTTTCCACCGAGCGTATCATTCTATCCAAACCAAGTCACATATAGATATTGCGTCGCAAGCCCCATCCTACATATCGGCAATGGGAGCGTTAGGAAACAACAAAATCAGCAACAATAACCTCAGCAGCAGCAGCAAACGAGATTCAATTATCTTGTTACAACCTGAACAAAAATACAATACGAAAACACTTCGCTCCTGCTGCAACGTGTTGTTTTTTTACCGCTTAGCAAGTGAAAGGAAATAGTTTATCGGTTCATTTCAGGACTATTTTTCAAAAAAAAGGTCTGGTTGTGAAAATTCAAGCGTCCAATGGCAAGTTTCCACCACAGAGCCGTGAGTCTCCACTCTCGGGCTATCGATTTAACACACACACAGATGCAATTTTGTTCGGTTGAGGCGCCGTGTCAATTTCATGCCGTTTGGTAGAGAGGGCTTCTGTATTGTTGTATCACACGCACACACTGTTGTTGTTTTCATGCGTAACAAAAAATCTGCTAAATATGGTTAAGAAATGTTGAATAATGCAGCTGGTGGAACAAACCACCATCAAGCTAGCGATCGGTTCACGTTATATCAGTTTCCAAATGGGCCATCTTAAGAGAATAATTATCATAAATTGCATTGGTGAAAAACATCCATTCTTCAGCCAGTGAGCAGAGGTTTTTCTTGCTTCGGAGGGAAAGTTATGAATTAGAGACTCAACTCGTATTGCGAATTCAATTTATTTTCCAAAATATTTGTTCTCATGACTAGATGGAAAGACACTTCGCGTCGATTTTCACACCGTTAGGTGAAGAGTGTTTGTTCATTATTGAATCTTACCTAAATATTATTGAGGACCGCCAAAAGTTGCAGTGTGTGTATACAAGAAGTGATGCATAGCGTGCATTGGCAATCAGGACACAACTTTCAACACCTTGTGTAATGTTCTCGCGAGAACAATAGTGTATCAAGAATCAACCATTACTGTCATCTGCTTCCATAAAATCACATCACTTTTTAGGTACTTCAAAAATTTCACTAGAGTTTGATGCATTCTAAATAACTATCGAAAAAAACAAGTGTCGCTCTAGACAGCGAGCAATCAACAGTAGGGGAGATGGGGGTAAGACGGACATGTTAAGGAAAACTTCAATTGTATCTATAGAAACTCATGTTTTCAAAAACTTCAAAGCAGCTTCTTACAGTTAAATATACTGGTTTTCGAAATAATTGGCCAAATGTTTTATAAAAATGTATTTTTTCATGTTTTTAACTGAAATTAAAACAAGCCGAACAGTAGAACATTTTTATCGATGCGGGTGTAATGGATATGTATTAGGGGGAATATGGACAGATCAATAATTCGTATTCGTAGAAGTTTATCGCTCGCGAGAGGAATAATTTCGCTCTCTCTCAGTGTTTGTGCGTCCAGTAACTGAAATAGAGCAAAAGGAGAAAGCAATATAAAAAAGAGTTGAATATTCTTCCCTTCACTTTCCATCATGCATTGGATGTGATTATGGATGTGACTGTCCTTTTCAACCCCACCAGTGCAATTATTTTAAGAATTAAAATTTACCACTCACGGAAGAATTTAATTTTCCATACATACCTAATATCGCTTCTCTGTCAACTCACAAACCGAAATATAACCATCAGCGAATTAAATTTTGCAATGAAACCACTCAAAATGCTTAATATTGAAGCCGGAAAAATTACATCCACACGCGGAATCATGTTTGATTTTCGGTTTTTGTTTCCCTATTTCACTTTTGATCAGTATTCATTGTCATAGGATGGTTTAAATATTGTATAATAGCATGTAGAAGGCATTTCCATCAACAGAAATTTGAAATTCATAATGCAACTATACATATCAACCACCTGTCCATCATACCCCCACTGTCCGTCTTACCCGCGGTTCCCCTACATGTTAAGGGGGTAGTTCACTACGGAATCTTGAACAAATTCGCAAAAATATTTCTGACTCAAAATGTTCTCTGGGATGTCTACTTTACTGTAGTTTTTATCGCAGGTTTGACCAATGCTCAATTCGGAAGTTACAAGCCAATTAGTGGAACTCAATTTTTGCGTAAGGAGCGCGAATCCAAAATTTAAAACGCATCTTTCTCGATACTAAATTTTGCAAATTGGTGCGAGTTCTATCTCTGGAACGGTCCATCCGATTTTGATGAAATAGTTTTTCCCGGATTCTCCACTAAATTTCCTGTCATCGTACGTAGGATTCTTCATATATTTTGAAAAATATAATTTTGGGGAATGGTTTTTTCTCGATTGTTGAGGTAAAGTGGGCTACCAAATATTTGTACTAAATAGTTTCATTCTTAAATAATAATATGTTGGTCCTCGCCAGCAATAATACCGTAGTCCTACGTTAACAGTGCACCACCCTTCTAGTTTTTCAAATTTCGATTTTGCATCATTTTCGAAAGTTTTAAGGTAATCTTCGATTCCATTTCAAATGTTAAACTGTTTAACTATTCAAGAGCATGAAGTTTGTCCATAAATAAAGGAATTGAAGACATTGAAGAATAATGAGGAATACATGAAATACAGGTACCATGTAACTACAAATGACAAGCGGATATTCCTAAATATCTCTAAAGTAATAAAACTGAGCTCTTAGTTTAACTAAACATAACAATGTACTTAAAAATCATAACCTGGTATTTTGCACCATTTGAATTAGATTATCAAACGCTTGCTCTCATTCCAAACTCAATCCAATAATTCAAAACCATTAAATTTGTTGCTTATTGTTTGATAAATTGATCATTGTGTGTTTAAAATGGAAGTCAAAAAAGAGATTTTTGATTTACATTCTTCAGTTTTCTTTTAAAAAGGCAAAAATGCAAACCGTAAATGTGAATAGTGTTTATGGCCCCAATAGTGTAATAGTCAATTAAGTCCAGTTTAAGCAGTTAAAACGGTGGTCAAACCTGATTGACGGCCAAGAAGATTCATTAATTATGAATTGTTTCCATATGGTCAAACACAAAATTCGGATCTCTACTGTTAACAACTGGATCTTTTGAGTTAGTAATTCAGAGTCTCTTGTAAAAAATAAGTGTTTCCAAATACAAAAAACGGATGGGTAATGTCTGAGACATAAACGGAGAGACATAAAACTTTACCAAGGACTGTCAATTTATATATCACTAGCTCACCCGGCAAACTTCGTCCCGCCCATTTACTTGATTAATTCTCGAGTAATGCAGAAATTTGTGTTTTATTTGTGTGGCAGCCACCCCTAAGAGAGGGGGGAGGGGTATCTAACCACCATAGAAACATTCATTGCACCCTAAAGTTTCCATATGCCTAATTTGGTTTCATTTGCTTGATTAATTCTCGAGTAATGCAGAAATTTGTGTTTCATTTGTATGGCAGCCCCCCCTTTGAGTGGGGGAAGGACTGTCTAACCATCATAGAAACATTTATTGCACCCTAAAACTTTCACATGCCAACTTTGGTTTCGTTTGATTGATTAATTTCCGAGTAATGCAAAAAATTGTGTTTCATTTGTATGGCAGCCCCCTCTAAGAGAGGGGGAAGGAGTATCTTATCACCATAGAAACATTTATTGCATCCTAAAACCTCCACATGCCAAATTTGGTTTCATTTGCTTGATTAATTCTCGAGTAATGCAGAAATTTGTGTTTCATTTGTATGTCAGCCCCCCCTTTGAGTGGGGGAAGGACTGTCTAACCATCATAGAAACATTTATTGCACCCTAAAACTTTCACATGCCAACTTTGGTTTCGTTTGCTTGGTTAATTTCCGAGTAATGCAGAAATTTTTGTTTCATTTGTATGGCAGCCCCCCCTTAGAGAGGGGGGAGGGGTCTCAAAATATCACGAAAACCTTCCCCGGCCCCAAAAACCCCTACATACCAATTTTCATGTCGATCGGTTCAGTAGTTTCCGAGTCTATAAGAATCAGACAGACAGACAGACATCACTCCATTTTTATATATATAGATAGATAGATAGATACTGAATATCCAACTTATTTTTTAGCACCCTTTAGTAATACTTATCAAATTTTACTAAGCAACACCTTCGTAAAATGGCAACATAAAATCCGAACCAAATCGATTGTGTAGTGGCAAAGGCAACTGTAATATCAGCAGAAAAAAGCGCCTCCAATTACCCATCCAAGAACACAGCTCTAGCCGTAGTAAAACACCTTCCCCTAATCCGAGTACTGAACTTTGACATCAACTTTGTCAGAAAACATTTGTTCAAATTAGCGGAAATTTAATGATCGCTCGGAAAAAAATACAGATGAACCCGAAGATACTCAGAAATTTGCACAAGCCTTCTCGCGGCAAAAAAATAAAATCAATACATTATAAATTCCAAATTAGTTTCCGATTTCACACACGGTGCTGGCTGATCGCTGTCTAGAGTGAAATTTAAAAAATAAAGAGATATAAATAAGAACAAAGAGTCTGTAGCCTTCAAACGGCCAATTTGGAAAAATTAACATAGGCTCCCAGCCTCGAGAAAGACCATTTTGGCCCTCGTCACTGCCGCTGACTGGCTGTTAGCTGGATCACTGACCAATCGTAATTACAACCAGAATTTGAAACCACAGAGCAAATCAATGTATACCCTTCGCTCGATGTAACGTGACTTGTGCGAAATCGCATCTCAAAATCAACAGAGAGAAACAGCAGTAATATTCCATTTCAAAGTCCTTTATTCGGTTCATCGAGCGCACAATTCATTGTTTGAAATGCATTCACTGAGCGGCGCGTGCAATAAGCTTTTAGCTTTAACATATGGTGTTGACTGATCACTGCTTAGAGTCTAACTCTATATTGAAACCAAAAAAAAACCAAAAAATCACTGCAAATATTCTAATTTATTTACTTGTAATCCAAAAAATCCATCCATTACATCTATGCCTCTCACGTTAAAGGTCACGAGTTCAATTCTCACTTCCGACATTCTTCCAAAAATGGAAGTAAAAGTGACGAACCAGCCAAATGAGTTGAAAATCACTATAATACAGGTAAAAAAAAACCATCCATTGAAAATATATTAACGTTCTTAATTTATACTCTTTTTCATTCAAAACATTGAAATGGAAATATTGGAATATTGGAAGGATAGTATCCCTCCGTCAAGAATCAGAAGGATAATGTCCAACACGATCACTTTTTTAGCGTAGATCACTTGTTCGTGTATCACGTTAACGGAACGACTCGCTTTAACACATTTCATTGACTGCTTGCTGACTAGAACGATACTGGAACTGAAATCGCAAATGGCATATCTAATGCTCTCTTCCGGTGCAACTGTTTTCGATTTCCATAGAGTGCACACTATGTGCTAGCGCTCACTAGGGCAATACTGGAAAAGGAATCGCAAATTACACCTTCTATTTTTTTGCAAAATTTGCAAAATGGCAGAGCTCTTAAATGCTCTTCGTTGTCCATAAAGCAAGCACTGCATTTGGTTGTTAACCAAGCAACTGATTCGCAGTGGTATACAAACAAATGTTCCTCGACGCTACAATAATTGTTCGTTATTGACGGCACGGAAAGCTAAAAAATGTGAAAAATTCGTATATGGGAAAATGCGAGTGCTTCCAATTTTTGTCAAATCATTTGCGGACTAGGAAATTGAAATGTATAGTCAACCATTCCATGCCAAACCGATATAGTGGTTCTCAGATTTTCGTAATAAGTGATAAATTTGTTCTTTATTGCAAAACATTAGACCCGTTTTTTTTCTAGTTTTTTCGTTAGGGTAAAGATTTTCGTTTTAGGGTGGTCCGAAAAATCACTTTGATTCACTTTTTTCCTAAAATGACTTTTTTCAAAAAAATCATAACTTTTGAACTACTAGACCGATTCTAATGATCGACAAAGCAAATTAAAGACAATTAACTCTTCTTTTTAGAAATATGTCAGTTGAAGAACATTTTAATGTTGTATGTAAAAAACCTCAGCTTCCAAGAAAAAAAAAAATAAATAAAGCGCCCTTGGTCACGAAATCATGTAAACTATAAAAAAAAACAGATATAAACAGATTGATTAATATTCACGGAAACAAAATTCATTTTCTTAGCAAATGTAATATTTTTCCTAGAAAGTCTAGCTCATTGGCTTTAATTTGATATATCGACCATCTAAATCGGTTTAGTAGCTCATAAAGTTATGAATTTTTGAGAATAGGAAAAAGAGGAAAAAATGATATTCCGAACTATCGGTTAACTTTAAAAAGACATAACTTAAAAAAGAAAAAGAACACATCTCTGATATTGAGATATTTTATGTAAAAAAGCTTTCTAGAAAAAATATAGCGCCCTTGGTTCCGAGACCATAAAACCCATAAAAACAAATACAATCAATAATAACGGAAGGGGGTCTTCGTAGCCACTTGGTTACGCGTTCGCTTACTAAGCGATCGGTCGTGAGTTCAAACTCAGGGCCCTCAATTGACCATCTTTGTGTTGTTTATAGAATAACGACGTCCACGCAAACAACATCAGCGATGGAAATCGATCCACGGTCGAAATTAGATCGATTCATCCATACAACTGCTCTGCTCTGCAAGAAACATCGGGCTGCTGATCTATAAATAACCAAACAATGATCAATATCAACTGTCTCCGCTGTCCGGTCTGCTGAACAATGGAAGAACAGAAAGAATACCCTTACGCCGAAATGGCTACTACTGTGTAATTTACCACAATGTAATGGAACAGAAAACTTAACGCCTAAATGGCTACTACTAACTACTGTGTAATTTACAGTTTATAGAAACATAAACATTTGTACATGTACACGATTAAAACCCGGCTCTGTTACAGCTAAAATGCTAATGAGCCTAATAAATAAATAAATGGGATAAAAAAATAATAATAACGGAAACAAAATTAATTTTTTCTGCAACTGACGTATTTGATATGTCGATCATTAGAATCGGTTTAGTAGTTCAAAAGTAGTTAGTAGTTAGTAGTAGTTAGTGCACCCGAGACTGTGAACTGGCAGACCTATCTTAAGGAGCGTCTACAGGAACGACTGTTTCCTCTGTTGAAGCAACACGAGGGCCCTACGATCTTCTGCTCGGATCCAGCTTCGTGCCATTATTCAATGGATGACCTGGAGTGGTACGAAGCCAATGGGGTCACTTTCGTACCCAAGGACATGAAAATCACCAGGACATGATTATGATCCATTTTCTCCTCAGCCAAACACACTGTGCTTGTACCAAGATACATCAAATTATTTGTGAAGATGGAAGTCCCATATCAAATGTTCCGCTGTACACCCAAAATTGATTTTTAGCTCATGTTGTGTCATTCCAATTTATGACATTAAATGAGACATAACATAACAGAAAATGTCATGACTCACAAATACTGGTGGACATTTGTATAATATACATGGTACAGCAATATAAGATCAAAACGAGCGAGCGAAACAAAAGACAAATAAGCTTTCCGCATGCTTTGTCACATACACGACTCAGACCGAGATAGATGTTGCTCTCCTTCATGCGCTTCTTTTTTACTCTTAGAAAACACTTCCCAACTTCATTTTATAATCAGGTGCAATATTATCACGTATTTGCTGAACAACTTCTTAAATATCATTAGCCATGTGGATAGCGTGGTCGTGTAAATTAGCTTTGCATTCCAGCCGGAGTAGGTTCAATCCCCATTGACGTCGTATGGATTTTTTTTTTGGCACAATCCCAAATGAAATGAGAAAAGAAAACAGAAAGACATGTCCGCATACATACAAACCATTTTTAAGCTTTCAAAATAGCTCATTGTTTGCGCATTTGACTCTCTAGCACACGGAATGGAATCATTTCTGCCAAAGATGACATGTTTTCTGCCAATGCTAGTTTGGGTGTACTGTCCAACTAAACAAATGACAGGAATACCTTTAAGCCAGAAAGGTGATAAATCTCGTAAGACAGTAAATCACATTTCATGCAATTTTAACGCCTTTGGCATCATTTTTTTAAACCTCTATTTTATGCACACTCCTCTTGGGGGATTTTTAGGCTTCAAAAAAAAAAAACTCAACTTTGACGTCTTTGCGACACTAGTAAATGAAGTCCGATTGAGCTAAAGATACCCCTTTTCCGTGAGAATCAACATTTTGCAGGAAGTTGTAACCGTCGGCGAACCCTTTTTTGTCGAGGGATTAAAAAACCAGGTGGCTTTTGCGCCTCTATCCGAAGAGAGACCACCCGTCGCAATGGTCCCGAACGGTTCAGGTCTTCAAGACTGCCGCCTTCAAACAACGAAAACTTTCGACGTCTGGTTGCACCAGAATGGTTAACACCACCTCTATAACAATAATCGAAAACACCGCGGACAAAATTTCGAAGTTGGAGATTCGCAAGTGAAGAACTTGTTTCGGAAAACGTAAATTTGAACAGCACGAAACTCTTGAAAAAGAAAAACCTCTATTCTCAGTATTCCATTCTATCCATTCTATTCTTACTTCACATTATCTCACTTTCTACAATCTTCCATCACTCTTCTCTCCCTTTTTCTTTGCTTTCTCTCTCTATCACGATCATGGACATCTCACTAAAGCTACCGTACCTGCGTGCAGGGTTTTACCCCTAATTTTTCGATAACCGGATCCGCTCCAGAACTCGGAAACGTGAATTACTAAACCATTAATAAAGAAAAAATTAAACAATTGAATCATTTGAAATCACTTTTTCAAAGACTGTCCTACCGAAACAAGCTGACAACTTAGGCACGATCGCTCCACAAACGAAATCACCGAGGAATCACAAATTAGGTTTAATCAGAGCTCTGGTTATACCAAGTGGTTGTAATTTTATTTCACCCGTTGTATCTCATTGTAGTACAGCCGACATTTTCGGAATCCAGAGCCCTCTGTAAGCGAGTCTGTTCCAACTCTTGCCATGTTCAAAGCCATCTTCAAATGGAAGCTCTTCATCTTTTATAGCGTGTTTTGATTTTTTTTTATTTTTTGTTTTTTATTTGTTTATCCTCAACATATTTTTTTTCACCAAACGTTACAAAGTCCCGTTCGAAAATTCGAAGGTAACTTTCCTGCCAAACATTCATTGGCAGTTTAATTTGTATCGACATAATTTAATCCAGCTCTGTTTTTTAACCCGTTTGTTTATTTTAGGCTTATTAGCATTTTAGTTGTAACAGAGCCGAATTTTGGGGGGTCTTCGTAGCCACTTGGTTACGCGTTTGCTTACTAAGCGATCGATCGTGAGTTCTAACTCAGGGCCCTCAATTGACCATCTTTGTATTATTATAGAATAAGTACGTCCACGCAACCATCATCAGCGATGCAGATCGATCCACGGTCGAAATAAGATCGATTCATCCATACAACTGCTCTGCTCTGCAAGAAACATCGGGCTGCTGTTCTAGAAATAACCCAACAATGATCAATACCAACTGTCTCCGCTGTCCGGTCTGCTGAACAATGGAAGAACAGATAGAACACCCTTACGCCTAAAATGGCTACTACAGTGTAATTTACCATAATGTAATGGAACAGAAAACCTAAACGCCTAAATGGCTACTACTACTACTGTGTAATTTACAATTTATAGAAACATTAACATATGTACATGTACACGATAAAAACCCGGCTCTGTTCCGGATAAAATGCTAATGAGCCTAATAAATAAATAAATGGGATAAAAAAAAGAGCTGAATTTTAATCGTGTACATGTTACATGTTTATTATATCAATAATTAGCACATTACACAGTTGCCATTTTTCGGCGTTAGAGTATTCCCTTCTATACCATTGCATATGGTACAAATTTACACAGTAGCCATTTAGACGTAAGAGTTTTCCTTCTGTTCTTCCATTATCCAGTTAGACCGGACAGCGGAGACAGTTGATTGATCATTGTTGAGTTATTTATAGAACAGCAGTCCGATGTGTCTTGCAGAGCAGAACAGTTTTTTTTTTTATTAAATCGTTCATTTTTACAGGCTCAGTTACATAAGTTTAAAGGAGCCAAACTACTATCTGTATAGTTACAAGTATATATAAACATTTTTTATTAATTCTAATGTTAATGAAGTAGAGAACCGATTACTAGCGGTTTGCTCGAGTTTAGAAGGGTGACATTTTTTTTCAGGAAAAGGATGGGATATAAGGATATGTTGACAATGTTCACACTCACATTCGCACTCACATTCATCATACTCAATTCTTAAGCCTATCTTATATCTAATATGTATTTACATTTCACCTTATTCTATTGTTAGTAAGAAGGGATTTGATTTCTCGTGAATAAGCAGAGCAGTTGTATGGATGAATCGATCTTATTTCGACCGTGGATCGATCTCCATCACTGATGATTGTTGCGTGGACGTAGTTTTTTTGTAACAACACAAAGATGGTTAATCAGGGCCCTGAGTTTTGAACTCACGATCTATCGCTTACTAAGCGAACGCGCAACCAATGCACAATGGTCCAGGAGATGTATTTAAGTGGAAATTAGCATTTAGAGCTCGACAGTTATTCTCTAGACAAAAACTGTCTTCGACAAAGTTATTGTCGCAAAACGTTAGTATTAGTAAGCTCTAAAAGTCGTTCAAAGACAGTGTATGTAGTATGTGTATGTAGAATTTGAAATATAAAAATTAGAGCATAAAAACCGTTTTTTTTCATGGTTACCCTAACGCAACTTAGAAAAAAGGCGCTATATCGGTTATTTCGAGGGATAAATAAAAACTTTGTTCTACAAAGATGTTTCAAATAACTGGGACTACAACATTGTTGAACTATGTTTACCTCTATCTATAAAGATAAGAAAGTTATATTTTTTCTTCATCGACAATTTTGGTCACCCAAATTTTTGATAACATGAAAATGAGGGCTCTACCATATATAACAACTTTGTCGAAGACAGTTTTTGTCTAGAGAACAATCGTCGAGATCTAAATGCTAATTTCCACTTAAATGCATCTCCTGGACCATTGTGCAATGTGGCAACGGAGACCCCCGATCCAGCTCTGTTACAGCTGAAAATCCTAAGAAGCCAAAAATATAATAAACGAAAGGTTAAAAATCAGAAGAATCTTACTTGGAAGTAGAATTGATAGATTAACATCCAAGCGCCCTATTAATATGATCTATTTGATGGGCATTAAGCATATCCACTGAAATACAATCAATTTATTTCCCAAACACTGGGAGCAGTTTAGAAGCAAACAACATTTTGATTACGGAAAAAGCCAAGGAATTCCGCGAAACGCGTTGATTAAGGAGAATTGGAAATGATTACTGATTGAGTTAATCAAACAATGCAAACTTTACAGACTGAGATAACAACCCCCCGTCACAATCTTTTGATCTTCATCTAAAACAAGACAGAACAAACAACAAACGCAAATTCCCCCGTGCAATGAAAAACCAATTGAGGCTCTTTGTGACATAATTGTCTGATTTCCAATGCGTATCCGTAAAGCGCCGTGATTTACGTTCCTTTTTCCCTGTATGGCTCTCTCTCTTTCTCTCTCTCTCTCTCTCTCTCTCTCTCTCTCTCTAAGAAAGCAATCAAAAAGTTATGAATCATTATTTATGAGCCTCTGGTACACGGTGGTACCGACTCACATTTGTCCTTTGCCATGTTTTTGCCATCCCCCTGGTGGGTCTCGTCCTGTGAGAAGTATGTGGCACCACCTGTACAACCTGTCATCCGGGCACAATTCAATCCCGCTCATTCTTTAGGCAGTAAGTACCGGAGAAAGAGTGTTGTTTCCAGCATTGTGTTGTTTGTTCGTTGGAGCAGTGCTTTCCCGGCATTTCTTTTACCCGGCTCCGGCCTCATCGTCGTCGTTGAGATTTCTTGTCCCAGAGCCCTCTCTAAAGACGTGCTTACCGTCCCCGGGTTCTGCTGCTATGCCTCCGCCTGGAAAATCACGGGAAAACACGGCAGAATGTGTGCCATTTCGGCTCCACGTCGACGACGTCGTCATTGCTTGGCGGCATTCCACAAATAGCACAAGACATAAATCGTCCGCATATGAGTTATGCCGCTGAAGTGAATTAGAAATGTGCCCCCCTCCTCTTCTCCTTCCGCAAATTTTCCTACGGATGAAGCTGAACGACCGTTTCAAGAGCGAGAGAGTGAGCGCTTAGAGAAGCCCACAAAAAGCGCTTCAAGGAGGAAGGAAATTTTTAAACAACAACCAAATCATGAATATGCGAGTACTTATGGCAGGTAGATCCTCGTGCGGGGAGCGCACGATGCAATGATGTACATGTATGTTACGACCTGAAGGAATTTTCCACAAAATGTTCACGGGCGAAAAAAAAAGAGAAAATAACCACAGCGGCCCACCGAATGCAGAAATTGCGGAAATTTGCCGTCAATTAAGGGTTTTATGATTATGAGTTCGCTGTTGTTTTCATGCTTTTTGATTTATAGTGTAGAGGTGCTGGACCTTCGAGAAGCCGAACCGAGACATCCGAGCACACACTAGCGGCGGCAGCCTGGTTGTTGTTGTTACATGCTAACGAGGATTTGTAGTAAGTTGTACGGGCGTAATTTGGCTGAAAGGAAGTCGAACCGGAGCGACTGTTCCCCGAGACTGTGGCCGTATGCCACCGAGGGTTGAATCGTTTAGATGAATTATAGGGCGCTTGTGGCGCGCTGGTTCGGTACTCCGCGCCGTGGAGCTGTAATCTCCGGCCGGAGGAGGATGATTTGAGTGATACGTGGTTGAAGTTGATTTGTCGGATTTATGGAATCCTCGAGTACATTTATCTCGCTTCCTTGCCGGAGCAGCATTTGCTTTATAGCGTACGGTTGCCATACGTAATAATGATTTATGTTTTGCTACTGGATTACTGTGTACTGCAATTATTATTCGAGGTGGGGCTAGTCGTTTTGTTGAAGGATTTAAACCATGCATTCTTGAAATAACCTTCGCATTTTGATTTCTTCTAATTCAGTTCATATTCCTGTAGCTATTTGGTGTTTCATTGCATCCATCAATCCAGTCCATCGAGCTTTGAATTGGGATTTCAACTTTCAAGCGATTAGCGAAAATTGATTGACAAGAGATAATGACAGTTCTGTGATTATTACGATCGTAAGATTTTAGGTGGAAGTTATGTAAATTTTTCGGTTAATTTCGTCGTCGGATTCTCGTCCGCTGGATGCATCCAATTAGATAAATTTATTGTCAAGATATACATGACATACTCATACGTCTCGAAAGGTTGTTAATACTTGATGGTTATTAACCCTTCTTACTCGAGAAGTGATTTTCGCCCAGTATTTAGTTTGATGCGAAATCGCAGATCAGTATGCTTCAATGCATTGTTTCAGCTTCAACCTTCGATTCATGTCGGCATGATATGGGTGACGTTAATCAATCGGCCACGAAAGCCACGGATTTGGAATCTTAATCTAGAATTTTAATCAGGAATCTCTGCTTGAATTTAAAATCTGAGTATAAAATCTGAAACTGATATCAGAATCCAGAATCTTAATTAGTATTCTTAGTCTTGAATCTGCATTTTAATTTTGAACTGTGGGATGGCTAAAGAGTGTGTCACATCAAATTGCATCACGGAAAAAACGCTGTAGAAATTCGCCCAGTAGACCGATCCTTTTGAAAATTTTAGACAGTAAAATAAAAACTATTAAACAACTTTTGGCATTTTCTTTTTATTCATACTTCGAGCCCAAGCCCGTATGCTCGCACCTTCCTCTTTACCCCGTCCATAAGGTTCTGTACAACGTCAGGTTGTAGTTTTTTTTTTGAACAGAAATCCATTTTCTCTTGAAGTCCGCCTCCGATTTGACAACTTTTGGGTTCTTCCAGAGGGCCTGCTTCATAATCGCCCAATATTTCTCTATTGGCCGAAGCTCCGGCGCATTGGGCGGGTTCATTTCCTTTGGCACGAAGGTGACCCCGTTGGCTTCGTACCACTCCAACACGTCCTTTGAATAGTGGCACGAAGCGAGATCCGGCCAGAAGATGGTCGTGCCCTCGTGCTGCTTCAATAGTGGTAATAAGCGCTTCTGTAGGCACTCCTTAAGGTAAACCTGCTCGTTTACCGTGCCGGTCATCACGAAGGGGGCGCTCCGCTTTCCGCAAGAGCAGATCGCTTGCCACACCATGCTTGCTTGCGAAACTCCGGAACGCTGAATTTGTCCACTGCGGAGAAGAACAACAGGCCCGGCAGCTGACGAAAGTCCGCTTTGACGTAGGTTTCATCGTCCATTACCAGGCAATGCGGCTTCGTCAGCATTTCGGTGTACAGCTTCCGGGCTCGCGTCATCTCACCATGTTTTGCCTTTCGTCGCGGTTAGGAGCCTTCTGAACCTTGTATGTACGCAGGCCCTCCCGCTGCTTGGTCCGCTGGACGAATGAACATGACAAATTCAGCTTATTGGTGACATCCCGGACCAAACTTCTCGGATCACGTCTAAACTGCTTAACTACGCGCTTGTGATCTTTTTCACTGGCGGAGCATCCATTTTTGCCGTTCTTCACCTTCCGGTCGATGGTTAGGTTCTCCAAGTATCGTTTTAGTACTCTGCTGACCGTGGATTGGACGTTTCCCAGCATCTTACCGATGTCCCGATGTGACAACTCCGGATTCTCGAAATGAGTGCGCAGGATTAATTCACGACGCTCTTTTTCGTTCGACGAGATTTTTCCAAATTTACGAAAAATTGACAGTGAAGCATGGCCAACGTGATCTATACACTCTTATCTGATTATAAGCGAAAGCTGAAGATATAATTCCTAAAAAATTTTAGAGGTTTGGTTTTTTTTTCTTGGACAAACCACAGTCATAGAAAACAAGTTGATACAGTGAAAGACATTCGTTTAGCCGCACTTGAAAAAAAACTTAAAACACTTACAAAACAATCAGGAATGTTCTTTTTATCGGGATACTTATTTGCTTTAGCGATAGTATATTTAAGTCAATTTTATTGAAAGGACGTGCGTCACAATCACACACACACACACAAGGCGGCATCGGGGGATATAAACATTCAAACGTCGTTTTTTCCCGAGACATACGTTCAGCCACAGGGCATAAAAATTGAGTGCTCGCATAATCACCAAGCTTGTGCTCCCGTGGCCGAGTGGTTAGCGTCATAACTAACATGCCGGGTGTTCGGGTTCGATTCCCGTTCTGGTCGGGGCAATTTTTCGTCAAAGAAATTTCCTCCGACTTGCACTGTGATCACGCGTATTTCTAGAGCTTGCCACTCAGAATGCATTCAAGGCGTGTTATTTGGCATAGAAATCTCAACTAAGTACTAATAAAAATGACGCAAGTAATACTACGTTGAGACGGCGAAGTTCCTCTAGGAACGTTAGTGCCATTGAAGAAGAAGAAGAAGATAATCACCAAGCCTTTATCTGTGTTTTTTGAAAAAAATACTTGGGAATGTTCAAATAACAAGATAAATATTAGATGTGCAACGTAAGAAGTTGGTCAGATTAGTGATTTACGTAGATTTCAAAGGAATGGCGAAAGGTATTCTATTGACGGAAGAGGGGCGGAAAATAATGAAGATATTCAGTGAACAAAAGTTTTCTAATCGCTCGAACGTAACAAAAATTGGTCTATCTGAGAAAGTGGTACGAAATTTATTTTAATAGTGCCAGAAATATGGGATATAACCAACAAATGGGAACACCAAAGTTACTTTGCGTCTTAAAGGTCGAATAAGACACGAAGCAACCAAGAAACGATGTCCTGCTCATACATTAAGGCAGAATCGGTTATTCCAATAACGAAGAGGCATATTGCGCGCATCTTGAATGAGTCACCAAACATCATGTGGAAGCAGCAGAACCATCTCATTTTCGCCCGGCAATACATGGAATGGAAACTAGAATGGAGAAATGTTGTGTTTTCCGGCGAAAAAAGTTCAATTTGGATGGTCCGGACTGTTATAGTTGCTATTGGTACAATTTAAGTCAACGGCATGTCGTGAGATCGAAGCAAAACTTTGGGGGCGAAAGTTTGACAGTGTGGGGAGCCGTTTCCTATCACAGCAAGCTTTCCATTTGTTTCATTTTCACCCGAATGAACTCCGAAAAGTATCTTCAATTACTGGAGGACGTTTTGATTGGCCATATTGAGAATAACGCTACCGAGGATGTCGTTTTTTCAGCAGGATTATGCATAGATCCACGTTTCCAAGCAATCGAAGGCATGGTTTGCCGAGAAGGACATTCCGCTTCTTGAATGACCTGCTGGCAGTCGATTGCAATCCCATAGAAAACCTACCTATAACCTATGGAGAATCTTCGCTGAGATGGTCTATTTAAACGGATGACAATTTGACAACATTTCCAGTCTCAAGGCAGTAATTCAGGAGTGATGGGCTATAATCAATATGGCAACACTTTAAAAACTGTCTGACTCAATGCCAAATCGAGTTTTCAAAGTGATCCGAAATGGAGGTGGACATACTAAATATTAACTACCGATTGGACTCGAAATTTGTCGCACAAACTTTCTTTTATTGAAATTTTAGGATGCGGCTAAACGAATGTCCACCCTGATTCCACATATTTGAATTACTTAGAAAACAAAAAGTAAATTTATACTTTTTTTTAAGAATGAATTCAATGAAAATAAACAATAATAGTCTTTTATGAGCAAAATAAACCAAATGATCATTTTTCAGTTAAATTGCTTAACAGCAGGAATCCTGCCGAAGCAGAAAAAAAACCCATAAATTTAGATTCAATTTTGTACTTTTTGACAAGTGTAAACAGCTATGCTTCAACCGTTTTTTTAGAACAAGCCTAATCTGGCATTGGCCCGCCTGAAGTTAGGTGGAGAAACAGAAGACATTTCAGTTTTAGTGCCTATAATAACTAGATCCAATAGAATATTTTAGACTCTACGCACTCCTTCAAGTACTGATTTTCCTGATCATAACCCCCAGGCGTGAACAGCAGAAACCTAATAGGATACCTATAAACATATTTCTCTCTCTCTGGGTAATTGCTGCCGTCTGTGGTTTTATCTCCCCGCCGCAGCATACGGCAGGAGCACGAGAGGGGCGAGAGACGTTGTTGTAGGTGTTGAAAGCAAGTATCTGTGAGGAAATAAATAAATCGTTGCGGTACTCACGTGATGCCAGTGCACTTTGGGGTATCCACGCTAGGAGGAGGAGAAGGACGCTGGCAAAGGCTGTCAGTAACGCGGCACTCGAGGCCGCCCGCAGCCCCATGTCTCAATTCCCTCGCGAACTTATTATTTTAATGCGCCCCTCCCTTTGGATGCTATGTGCGTGCGTGTGTTTGTGTGTGCTCAGTGATTTTTTATTCCTCCCCTGCTAGAGGGCGTGGATATTTGCTAGTACTTTTTTTTTGAAGATTTTTTTTCCTCTACTCTCGTACGGAGCCCGTCGCCACGCTGACACTTTTTCCGTTTTCGGTTACAACTGTTATTAGGATAGGGGCCACGTTTTTTTGGTGTTTTGTGTGTGTCGGATGGAAAAGAAAATGTACAATTTATTTCAGGTTTATTTTCTGGAAATCGAGATTGTGCCCGGTCATGGAAGAGAATGTGGAGAAAGAAAAAAAAAATGGTGATTAAATTAACGTTTACCTTTGTCATGTGTCACCGCCGTGACATATTTGATAGTTATTTCATTGGCTTTTTGAGAGAGATAAAGAGAGGATTTTTTTTCCGTGCGAAATGTATAGTGTTGTCGAATCTACATTAAATGGAAGATCGGTTGTTGTTGGGTTTTATTATTCAGATTTTACGGACGAGTGCTACACAACAATGAATTCAATAGCAGGTAGCTGATAAATATTTGATGACCTAAAATTGCCACCCCTTTTTCTACTCAACGCCCTCCGCTGTCGTAAGAAATCCTGCAATGAAGTAGGTGTAGAAGTTATGTAAACTTTTGACGGTTTCACTGTTTCACAATCGGTGGGCGTTTTCTTCACATGGCACGGCACTGCAGTTCACTAGCTGTTTCTCACTTCCAGGCCAAGCCACCTCTCAATTTACTTTCAGCTTTCCTGCACCATTTCGACCTTTTTCACTTTTTCTTTCTGTAAATCGTTAACTACTTCCTTGCACTATAACCGCAGGGCAACGCGATTATCCGCTGCAATTTTCTCTGATGGTTTTTCCGCCTTCTTCCTCTTCTTCTCGTTCGCACACAATTAGAACTCTATATAAGAAGGCAGTCATCAATTTAGCTACCGCTCCAGGCTATGTTCAAAGTGTGCCTTTTACACACTCCTCAACGTGAGAGGTAAAAAATTCCGAAAAAGTTTGTCTAACCAAGGCAAAAGATTACAACTTATCTCTCGGCCACTTGGAGCCTCAGATATTCCGCACAGCGACGGACACAAGCGAATAACATTGGCGGTTTCATCCTGAGCCATCGTCCTTCATGAGCACAACGACCACCACCACCACCACCGCCCACGACGATCGCCTTAATCCACATCTCCTCCACTAACTGGAGGCTCCTTCCCCGAATGGGGCTTGTTGATATTCTGGCTTCGGCCTCACTTTATTCTTTCGCTACTTTGTGTTCACTTTTTTCCCTCCTGCGCTGCCCCTCTCGGGAGAATAAATTCACTGTAATAGATTCTTTGCGCCAGCCTGTTTCACATAATTTATTATTATTGGATTTCATAATTTTCGATTCATTAATTTTCTCCTCTTCATTATGAGATTGGCTTCTTCGTTTTTTCTTCTTCTTTTTCTTCTTGCGTCTTTTTCTTCTCGGAATACAGCCCGTCAACAGCTCGCTGGAGCTTCACTACAATCTGCTGCTACTATAATTATGCACTAGGAAATCATAGTCGTTCGTTGCTCGGCACTTAATAATATTGCACATTGCGACTCTCCCCAATCGGCATCACAGAAGTTTTTGCGTATTATTAAGCGGCGGGTGTGAGTTTTTTTTTCTGTTCACTGGAAAAAAAGTATTATATCATCGGCTATTCTAGTGTTTCTTTTGGGATGGGGATAATATATTGAATTAAACCCGCTGAATCGAAATGGTGCGCAGTTTGTTAGCTCTAGGCGAAGGATTTAGAACGTCGACAATAATGAAATGTTGAATAAATAATGAGAATTAAAAATGTTTGCTTGACGATTTTTTCCATAACCAACTTCATAAACTTTCCAAAATATTTTAATTTTATTTCTGTAGGACAGATAAAACGTTGACCAACGAAGGGAAATATGATGCAATTTTTCTGGGAGCAAATGATTTGACAGGATACCAGTGCAGAAACTGCTTCGCAAATATTTTGTCCTGTCAGCAATCTCGCAACGGCTTCTTAGCCTAGCAGGAACAGATAAAGGCAAAAAAGTAATTTATGGACGATAACTAATGAGATTGCATCCATTATTGATATTCGACCATCATGATTCACTTAAAGAAATTAGAGCAAAATAAAATAACGTTCTGTGCAAACCATATATACGATTTAAGTTTATTGAATGTATCCAAGAATTTAACAGAAGCGATTGGAAATTTAAAAGTAAATATCAAAACTCTTTCATTCAGTGTCGATGTATCGTATCGAACAATAAGTCTTATCGAATGTGTTCAAATAATCAATAAAAGATAATTGTGAACATACGGTAAGACTTATAACCACCACCATCGATGCTAAGTGAAATAGTTTGATTAGCTAAAAAAACGTAAAAAGTTTCTAACTTTTCACGAAAACAAGGTGAAAATAATTAAATTTTTGATCGATTGCATTGGAAATTCAATTGAATAAACAAAATATGAAGGAAAAATTCTATCCTTTATGTAACACATATTAAATTACTGCGGGTGAGTCTAAGGTCTACGAGCACAACACGCAATACAGATATTAGTTTAATAAATGGGGTGTTTTCAATGAACCTAGACAAAAAACAGGCTTTGGTGGTCGTAAAAGAAACTCATGATTTTCATGGAGAAAATAATGTTTAAATTTTCCGGAAAACAGACAAATTTCATTATTATCATTTTGAGGCCTATTCTAACTCTCGACTTTTCACTTTTCACGACGAATTTCACTCGACTAACCGTTGACAACATCATCTCTGATTGCAGTGGAACCTGGTGAGTGTAAAAAAATGGCCATTGAAGCAACTTTACGTAGTCGAAACCTAAAAAAAACCAACCGATTTTTTGAAAAGAGTTTTCAAGTTTTACAAGAAATGTAAAAGAACGACAAAATTACGAATAAAATGTACCAACGTATTAATTACGAATACAGCCATTTCATGGCAAACTGATATAGTGGTTCTCAGATTGTCGTGAAAAGTTTAGTTTAGTTGCTTATCGCGAAATATTCGACCCGTATTTTTTTATTTTTCCATTAGGGTTCCCATTCCCATTTTAGCCGGAGGGCACTATATTTTTCAGTCTCCTTTGAAAATATCATATAGAAGACTGAAAACATGTTAACTTTGAAAAATAATTACTCAAAAACGAAAGAAAGCCACTCTCTCATTTTTAGTTAAGTTATGTAAAACAAAACCCTCAGCTCTCAGTTTTTTCGAACCATCGGCTAACTTTGAAAAACATGACATAACTTTGAAATCATAAGATAAAAACGAAAAAAATGCCTCTTTGGTTTTTGGATATGTAAAAAAACTCAACTTTCAAGAAAGCATATAAAAAAATATAACGCCCTCTAGTCCAAAGTCATGTTAACAGTAAAAAACAAATTCGATCAATAATTACAGAAACAAAATCCAATTTTTCGCAAGAGTAATATTTTTCCGAGAAAGACTAGCTAATTGACTTTAATTTGACATATCGATCATCTGAATCGGTTCAGTAGTTCAATAGTTATGCAAAAAACATATCATTTTTGGAAAAAGGGGGACAATTTTGATTTTTTCGGACCACCCTGAAATGAAAATGGGCACCTTAATGAAAAAATTTAAAAAAAACTAATATTTCGTTTTCGTTTTTGTTTTATTTTGTGATAAGGAACTAAACTAGTACTTTTCACGAAACTCTGCGGACCTCTATATCGATTTGGCATGGAATGGCTGTATAAAGAGCAGAGGCGGCCCTAAGCCGCAGAGATGATGCAATCCGATCCACCATCGGAAGCGGCGATCTCTCACAAGTATAACTGTGTTCCACCGATTGCCCGGTTAATTTGAAACATAGGAGACGATCTTTTTGATTGGTCTGACCCAGTCTAAACGAGTGTCTACGGCATACATTTATGCGTTATGTTTGCCCGATTTGTTTTTGCTTCGAAATATGAGTAGAATATACCGCAAATCTCGAATACGCATTTTAGTAGCACAAAAAAAACAATACAATGTACACAACAAGGCAGCAACAATACGTAATATAACTGAGTGCCTATGCGAACAATAAAACTACTATCTATTGTGTTTCGGCTCAGGTGGCGTCAATACGTAAGTACCAAAAAACTAATCCAAAAACAAAAAATACGTTTTTGAGAAATAATTGTATTCATTGGAAATAATTTTTTAAACCCGTTTGATACGTTTTCCAAACTAATGATTTGTCCAACATATCAGATTGAATATACTAAATTTCACGTGGAATTGCTCAGATACCACGCGCACAGAACTACGGCCCAATGCACAATGGTCCAGGAGATGCATTTAAGTGGAAATTACCATTAGGAGCTTTACAGTTATTCTCTAGACAAAAACTGTCTTAGACAAAGTTGTTACTCATGATAGAGTTCTCGTTTTTATGTTGTCAAAAATAGGGTGACCAAAATTGTTGATGAAATAAAACATCTAACTTTCTTATCTTTATAGATAGAGATAAACATAGTTCGACAATATTGTAGCTCCAATTATTTCAGACATCTTTGTAGAACAAAGTTTTTCTTTATCTCTTGACATAGCGCCTTTTTTTTCTAAGTTACGTTAGGGTCACCATGATAAAAACTGTTTCTTTGTTTTAAATTTTATGTTTCAAATTTTACATGCAAACTGTCTTCGAAAGACATTTAGAGCTTACTAATACAAATATTTTTCGATGAAGAACTTGTCAATATCTCAACTTTACTCAAAGTTATTAATATTTCTTCTCAAAAAACATGCTCTTTTCATTTGTTTGTCATTATTTCTGGGGCAAACGTAAACAAAGTTTATTGGCGGAATTTGAAAGAGCATATTTCACTCTACATGATGTGTGATTTTCAAAGCTCTGTTATTTTTTGTGTTTGATAAAATTAAAATTGAAATCATAAGTTTTTGGGTAAAAAACAATCAATAACTTTGTTTAGGATTAAGATATAGGCAAGTTCTGCATCGCAAAATGTTGGTATTGATAAGCTCTAGAAGTCGTACGAAGACAGTTTTGATGTTGAATTTGAAATATAAAAGTTAAAGCAGAAAAAACACCTTTTTTCGTGGTCACCCTAATGCAACGTAGAAAAAAGCGTTAAATCGATTATTTTAAAAGATAGAAAAAAGCTTTGTTCTACAAAAATGTTTAAAATAACTGGGGCTACAACATTGTTGAACCATGTTCATCTCTATCTATAAAGATAAGTTAGATTTTTCATTTCATCGACAATTTTTGTCACCCTTTTTTTTATAACATAAAAATGAGCGCTCTATCATATGTAACAACTTTCTCTAAGACAGTTTTTGTCTAAACAATAAATATCTTCCACAAAGTTGTTTTTAGCGCCTTCTATCTAAGTTGCATTTGAGTAAATATAAAAACACGGGGTTTTTTACTCTAACTTTTATATTTAAAATTCTACATCAAAATGGTCTTCGTACGACTTTTAGAGCTTATCAATACCAACATTTTGCGATGCAGAATTCGTCAATATCTTAATCCTGCTCAAAGTTATTGATGGATTTTCACCCAAAAACTTATGATTTCAATTTTAATTTAATCAAACACAAAAAATAACAAAGTTTTGAAAATCACATATTATATAGAGTGAAATCTGTTCTTTCAAATTCTGTCAACAAACATTTTTTATGTTTGCCCCAGAAAGAATGACAAACAAATGAAAAGAGCGTGTTTTTTGGGAAGAAATATCAATAACTTTGAGTGCAGTTGAGATATTGACAAGTTCTGCATCGAAAAATGTTTGAAGTAGTAAGCTCTAAATGTCTTTCGAAGATGCATGTAAAATTTGAAATATAAAAGTTAGAGCAGAAAAATAGTTTTTTTCATGGTGACCCTAATGTAACTTAGAAAAAAAGGCGCTATATCGATTATTTCAAGAGCTACAGAAAAACTTTGTTCTACAAAGATGTCTAAAATAATTGGAGCAACAACATTGTCGAACTATGTTTATCTCTTTCTATAAAGATAAGAAAGTTAGATGTTTTATTTCATCGACAATTTTGGTCACCTTATTTTTGACAACATAAAAACGCTCTACCAAGAGTAACAACTTTGTCTAAGACAGTTTTTGTCTAGAGAATAACTGTCAAGCTCTAAATGCTAATTTCCACTTAAATGCATCTCCTGGACCATTGTGCAATGGCTATCGAGAGAGCAATTTTTGTTTTTATTCAATTTTGACATTTTGTGAGCTCTACTGAAGCACAGGGTGACTCAAAAGTCATTAAATTCTTTAAACATAAGGTGACTATCAATACGGTTTCAATAGTCAATAGTTATACTACCAAACAAGCAGGTGACCACTTTGCCTCCCATGACCAATTTGCGCCCACTACCCCTTTTTTTTGTAAAAAATAAGAAAAAAAGCTTTATTTTTTATGAGAATTCAAGTAAGCAAAGTTTTCTTAATGGTCAATGTATTTACACCCACAAAATGTCCCTGCAATCTGTGATGGTGGCGCCATGGCGTCAACGACTAGGCAAGTTGGCAAGTTGGGATGCGTCATGTGTTATTTCATAAATTGTTGTATGTTTTTAACCGAAAAAATATACACAGGCGGGGGATAGGGACCACACAAAAAGTGCATTAAAAACTCATACAAAACTTCACCAGTAGATTAAAAAAATCGTGTTCGGTACACAGTTTGAAAAAATACTTTTATTTCTGCGGTAGATAGGGGACCACATAAAAAAAAATTCCCTAAGAAAATAACTCGAATTTACGCCGTTCACCGTTCGATTTCCTTTTTTTTTCTTGCTTCGTGATTGGACAGTTTGTCTTTTCTGTTTGCGCGTGACTGTGCTTTTCGTTGAAAATCGGAACTTGTTGCCAGTGTTGCCACACGTACAGATTTATCTGGAAAGGTACAGATTTTTTCCACGTGGGAAATTTCTTACTGTTTTGAGATCAAAACATTTTATTAAATACTAGCTGACCCGGCAAACTTCGTCCCGCCAAAATTTTGTTTTTTGATATCAGTACCTTCAAATATTCACGTTTTCAATCGGACATAGTTCTCGTTCAAAATGTTTCAACCACTTTCAAATAACATGTTTCTCCGTTACATGGAATAAATGTTTGATACAGAAAATATGATAGAATAAAGACAGACCCCACCCCTCTTCACTCCTTAGAGAGGGGGGAGCCATAGAAACATTTCATGCCCCCTAAAATAATCACATGCCAAATTTGGCTCCATTTGCTTGACTAGTTTTCGAGTTATGCAGAAATTTGTTTTTCATTTGTATAACAGCCCACCCTAAGAGAGGGGGGAGAAGTTTCGAACCACCATAGAAACATTTATTGCATCCTAAAACCTCCACATGCCAAATTTGATTTCGTTCGCTTGATTAGTTCTCGAGTAATGCAGAAATTTGTGTTTCATTTGTTTGGCAGCCCGACCTCCCCCCCCCTTCAAGAGAGGAGAGGAGTCTCTATCTACCATATAAACATTTATTGCACCCTAAAACCCTCACATGCTAACTTTGTTTCTGTTTGCATGATTAGTTCTTGAGTTATGCAGAAATTTATGCTTCATTAGTTTGGCAGCTCCCCCTTTGAGAGGGGGGAGGAGTGTCTAACTACCATAGAAATATTTTATGCACCCTAAAACCTTCAAATGCCAACTTTGGTTTCGTTTGCTTGATTAATTCCCGAGTAATACAAAAAATTGTGTTTCATTTGTATGGCAGCCCCCTCTTAGAGAGGGGGAGGAGTGTCTAACTACCACAGATACATTTATTGCACCCTAAAACCTTCACATGCCAACTTAAGTTTCGTTTACTTGACTAATTTCCGAGTAATGCAGAAATTTGTGTTTCATTTGTATGTCAGCCCCCCCTTAGAGAGGGGGGTGGAGAGTCTACCCACCATAGAATCATTTATTGCACCCTAAAACCTCCATATGCCAAATTTCGTTTCATTTGCTTGATTAATTTCCGAGTAATGTAGAAATTTGTGTTTAATTTGTATGGCAGTCTTCCCTTAGAGAGGGAGGAGGGGTCTCAAATTATCACGAAAACCTTCACCGGCTCCAAAAATCCCTACATACCAATTTTCATGTTGATCGGCTCAGTAGTTTCCGAGTCCACAAGAATCAGACAGACAGACAGACAGACAGAAATCCATTTTTATATATATAGTTCGTGATTGCAACTCGAAAATTTTAATAAATGATAGTATGCAATGAAGATTCAGAAAAACTATGTATAAAAATCAACATACACACGAAAGACTTGCAAATGTAAATGTAGTATTCGTAGTAAATAAATGAGTATTGTTTACATGCTAATAAAATAGACTTTTCTCTACAATGAATATTCTCGATGGTACAGATTTTTGTAATAAAAAGTACAGATGAGAAAGGTTTTTAACCCCTCTGGTACAGATTTAAATGTGGCAACACTGCTTGTTGCTATTAGAAATCATGTCAAGCACAACTTAGAGCATTTGATGGAAGGATGGAAGGAATTTAGACACACATATACTTTTTTCGCAACGAAGTGCATAGAAAACATCGAAAAAAAACTAAATGGATGATAACTTCGTCAAATACGCTTCTTTCCATATACCGCATAAAAAAATCGCACAAGAACAGTAAATCGCACAAAAAAATACCACACAAAAAAGTTTTGCTTGTACCAGATTCTCGAGGAAAAGGAACGCAGTGGCAAGGTACTTGAGCTTTTTTTGTTGTGGAATTGTTCAGGAGATTGCAGATAATAAATTGGGTACTGTAGTGTCGAAGGAAACAGAGTGTCGAAATACCTGAATCTCATGTAAAACGCAGTCTCTCATCTACTTCTCAAAATGATTACCGAAGAAAAATGTGCATCTAAAGCCCGACAGTTAATCAAAAACTGTCTTTGACAGAGTTGTTACATGTGATAGAGCACACATTTTCATGTTATTAAAAATATGGTGACCAAAATTTTAAGT
This sequence comes from Toxorhynchites rutilus septentrionalis, assembly GCF_029784135.1. Taxonomy (NCBI): domain Eukaryota; kingdom Metazoa; phylum Arthropoda; class Insecta; order Diptera; family Culicidae; genus Toxorhynchites; species Toxorhynchites rutilus. The sequence continues at coordinate 160,109,609 of NC_073746.1, forward strand.
GAAACTATAACTTTTTGTCTTTATAGATAGAAGTAAACATAGTTCAAGAATGTTGTCGCCTCAGTTGTTTTAATCAACTTTGTAGAACAAAGTTTTTTCTATAATTTACCATAACTGATTTAGCCCTTTTTTTCTGCGTTCTATTATGTTTTTTTTGCTCTAATTTTTTTTGTTTTACAAATTCTACATGAAAAAAATTGTCTTCGAGCGCCTTTTATAACATACCAAGACAAACATTTTGCGGTACAGAATTTGTCAATATCTTGATTCCAAAAAAAAACACATATTTTAATGGTCATTCTTATGAATTTGCCTATTTTTATAATGTAAGCGTTACTTCATACTAGAGCCCGAAATTTTCGAAGATGAAAAATTAAAATCTACTCTCCTCTCAGTAGCTTCAACTAGGACCACTTCGGCATTTGTCGTCAACATGATTTGAATTGACTAGAAAATGAATTGACGAGCATTTAAAACGAGGATGAGTGATGAACATTCTAGCAAATGTGTATACTAATTGACGTGACTAATGAGTAAAAATCTGCCTCTTCATTCTACTTGACTACTCCCTCTGACACGAATCTCTTTATCCACGTACACAATATTATTTTAACGTCCATATAAAGTGAAACGAAAACTCCATTTCTGATGCAAAACATAGTTACACCATTGATGGACGATTTATTGTTGTTGGGTGAACTCAAACCAACGAACTCAGATAGTTATCAGGTATGCTATAAAGGTCCTCGCGTGCAAAATGGCGTGCAGTTTGGGAGGAATTCTAAAAAAAAATCAGTTCACTATGTTTTCGAGCTCCATTTTGTGAAAAAAAAACATGCACGGATTTATACTATCAAAATTCACAAATTTGTCAGTGTTTCTGAACATAACACTGCACGCTATTTTATATGTGCGAGTAATTTTCATGTACGATACAAAAAATCTAGTTCACCTATCGTATATGTCAAACCACGTTGAACTCAAACATTGATACATTCATGGCTTTACTAGAATTGATCCGAATTATCTTTAAAATCTATGTTTTACCTTCCAATGATGCTGTACTCTGGCTCAGCATTTTCATGATATGTTTGCTGTTACATAAATGATTCACAACATTTACAGCATATGTTGTTCATATTGGGGACCATCTTTTTATATTACATCAGTAGTCTATTACGGAATCAGACTACTCATGTGATATAAGAAGATGATCCCCCAAATTAATCGATAGATCCTACTATCTCTGTTCTGTCTCTTGTCATTGTGAGTGCTTAAGGTGTCTTTTTATCTAGAATGAATCTTCTTATATCACAATCTCTCGTAACGTTGCCCAGTTTACCACCGCAAAACAATAATGCCGTTAACATAACGTCAGTTTCTTTCCAATTTAACGACTGATTGGCAAAATCCGCCTCAGCCGACCCAATTTTCTACAAGAGACCATTCTCTTCCCCCTCAATAGATGATTTCTGTATCGGCTGATGATATTTCTATTCTTCTCCGGTGGTTTTTTCTTGTTTTTATACACTCCAAACTTTCTAAAAACCTTCGACCCAGAACCAATTCATTTCCCGTCCCCCGCTCACCCACCCAGGATGACGACCGATCCGTCCTGTCGGACGCCACTATTGACACACATCGACAATAGCTTAGCTCCGCTCAGCACATACACAAGCAAGGCTGATAAATTTTCAAGGATTACCGCTCAACCCATTATTTCTCCCGATCTCGGGTCCACCCGTTTTTTCCGCTTTTTTTCCACCTCGCTGCATCACAAAGGCGTAATTGTTGTTGTTGTTGTTTTTCTCTTGAACACAGAGAGCAAAATGTTGTGACCGCGGCAACTTTTCTCACCGAATGATCGAAACGATGTTGGTGGTGGTCAAGGCGATGTGCCAAAAAATATTACGACGGAAACTTGCTTACGGGGTCACTCCGTGTCCCGAGCGAAAGTGGCTCCTCAAACAAAGAGATAAGTCGAACAGGTGTGGGGAGTAAAATGGCGGGTCGCTTTAAAGAAAAATAAAGTATTGATATTCCTGGCAGGCAGAGTGTGTGTGCAAGTGCTGTCCAAGAAGTTCCAGGTGAACGGAATTGCTTTTTGTATTGTAGCGACCCGTGTGGGTGATATATTGTGTAAGTTCAACGCAAAGATACACTCGAGAAGCGTGCGTTTGTGTCAGGGACAGGTGAGACGATAAATGTCAGAATGATATGTATATGTGGATGATACGTTTCGTGAATGAAATAAATTATTCGGTTAATGGCAGAAGACATTCGCCGTTATGTTCTCGGCAGGTGAGACTGCGATGATGGCTCATGCTGGTTGGCGGAATTTACGCCTCACGGGGGTAAGCTTCCGTTGGCAATGAAAGAGCTTTCGGGGATGCCTTTACGAACATACTCCGCCGCCCTCCGGGCTCTACCCCCACCCCCCGCGAAATCCTCCACTTTTCGCCGCTATTTACTACGGTTAAGCCCCATTTGGTGGTGCCGAATGATATTATCGCAGATTGTTCGTATCCTTGCGGAAAAGAGTTTAATGCCAAGGTTGAGACACAGGAAGACGCCGTCTGATTTGAATTTATTCCAGCAGTGCGGCTGGCTGCCAATTGTGGGCTGTTAATCATGATTAACGGTTGCCTTTCGGTGTAGGATCTCCGGGTCTTCAAGGCACTCAACGGGCGGTACTTACAAAGCCACAAGCTTCGAACCCATCCAGAAGACAGTTATTTGAAGCGCGTATTACCGCTAATGAGACATAAACATAATTCTGATTTTATCACATTGGGAGCGCTTACGCCAAGACGTTGTGGTTTTGTTTAACTTTGTGAGTATTAGGGGACTGAAAAAAAGGTTAGGTTGAGCGGTGTCAAATTTCAAGCTTTAGACAGGAAATTATACTTGAATGTTTACCAAATGTCATTATGCTACGGGAGCTGAAAAACTGATGGATGGGAAAAATAACTTGACATTTTTGAGAATAATAAGAGTCAATCGAGATATATTTATTCTCATATAACAAAGCGTTCTAAGTGATAATTGAAAGTGAAACGTTTTTGACCATCTCCGTTTACGATAGAAATTACTAAATTTGACTAGACAAGACTAGATAAGAAAGAAAGTTGATTCGATTTCCCTGAATCCAAAATCAGAATTTATTCTAATGAGCTATCTGTTAGCGTTGTTGGAAGCTTTCAAACATTGGAAACATTCGCGGTCCTTCCGAAAATCCCAGAGCTCAAGCTACAAAATGCGTTTCTGAGAGGAATTCGACCAGAGAATGAATAGTTTGACTATTGTACGAACAATAGTTTACAGCGATGACTAGAAAATTCAAACGTTCAAAGGTAAAAATAAAGTTTTGGTAAACTTTCTTTTTTACATTTTTTCCAAAATAATTTGCAATTACAGGCAAACCTTGTTTTGTGCGGGGGATAGGGACCGCATAAAAAAAATCGTGCAAAACTTCACCAGTAGCTTTCAAAAACCGTGTTCGATACACAATTTGGAAAGAACTTTTTTTGTGCGGTAGATAGGGACCGCATAAAAAAAGTTTCCCCCAAGAAAATAACCCAAATCCACGCCGTTCACCGTTCAATTTCTTTTTGTTTCCCTACTTTGCGATGGGATAATTTGCCTCTTCGGTTGCGCGTGGCTGTTTTGCGCTTTTAGTTGCATGCCGAAACGTGATGCTGTTAGATATCATGTCATGAAAAAACTTAGAAAAACTTAGATCATTTGATGGGAGGAGGGGAAGGATTTCAGAAGTGATTAATTGAGACGCAAATATGCTTTTTTCGCACTGAAATGCATATAAGCCATCGAAAAAAAACTAAACGGACGAAAACTTCGTCAAATATGCTTCTTTTCATATACCGCACAAAAAAAACCACACAAGAACAGAAAACCGCACAAAAAAATTGCACAAAACAAAATCGCACAAAAAAAAACCGCACAAAAACAGGTTTTACTGTATTCTATTCAAATTAACCCTGTGTACTCGAGTTCTTTCTGCTTGCGCGAACCAGCAACTCAAGACAATTTCGACCAACTTAGGCAAACATTTTTTTTAAAGGTCTAAACAACAAACTTTGATAGAATACTCTGAAATTGCCTGACACTTTAAAACTTGCCAGGCGTCGCAGCAGCTCGAGAGCAAAGAGTCAAAGATCACTAGGGTGCCAATGAATGTATGGGAAAAATTCGACCCTTATATTTCAAAAAGCCACCACAAAAAAAAAATGTTCACAACCTCGAAAAAACACCCTAGGCAAAATTTCCGTTCAATCGGACTTAAGGAAACTGGCGCAAAGCGGTCAAAGTTTGGGTTTTTTTGAAAATCGAAAAATCACCCAAGGAGAGAGTAAAGGAAATCGAGGTTTTGATGCCAAATGTCTGCGACTTGCATGAAACTTAAAGATCTACTGTTATTTCGAAAAAAAAATTGTCAAAAAACGATATACTGGGACTTTTTGGAATACGAAGCAAAACGTACGGTATTGGATGCCAACAAAAAATAGTTATCTCGATTTTTCACTCGGAACTTGCTGCGAAATTATGATTTGCACGATATTAAACTCAATGCAAATTATTAGCTCAATCGGACTCCATTTACTAGTGTCGCCGACGTTAAAATTTTAGTTTTTTGAAAGCCGAAAAATACTATCGATAATGAGCAACTAATGCAGCAGCGAAACATAGTTCATATACCACCTACATTGGCTACTGTGTAAATCGGTCGCATGTGAACAAAAATAGCTCGATCGAATCGCAAATGTAGTGCAGTAGAAGGAGAGAAGTAAAATATTGCAACGTAAGCTCCACATCTGCATTGGGTAGAGTATAGAAGGAAATATCATTTGCGATCTCATTTTATCCTTAGCCTCAGACAGATAGAACCTACAATCACCTATACTATACTCTATAGTGTGCTATGAATATCCCTCATTCACCACGATGCAATTTTAATCTTTTTTTTTGTTGATAATTTTGGTTCTCAAATCCTAGGAGGCTCAAGGACACAGGGAAGATACACCACATCAGTTTTCGTACCGTCAGAACAAGCGTTTTTGTGTACAATTGAATCATACGTATGCATTGTTGATTTTATTCATTGTCAAAGGTAATTGATGGTGGTGGTGGATCAAATGTATAATCGCCAGTTAACACAGTGCGTTTTAGCTGCAAAAAATAGGAGAACTTTCTTGACGCATATTCAGTACAGTGCGCATTGACAAAAATGGAACAAATTGCGACATATACTAGCGTGTGTATTGTCCTCACTTCCCATCATACAGTTAACCCATTGTAGTGGTATTGAATTTGGACATGGGTCGGAACACTAGTCGGAATTATTTTAACTTAAAAAAGCATTCAATGCAGTAGATATGTAACTTGTGCGATTATGAAAGAAGAACAAGATTAATTTATTTTCATGTAAACTTTAGATTTATTTGCTAAACAATGGATTTTACTGTGTTGTTTTCATATTTAAAAATTAAATGCTCTAATTCGTATGATATCTTTCAAGTCTCCAAAATGCAGTTCAGGTGTTCGCATGCATAACAAAGAGAATTAGTTTGGCCTCTTCCGCTTTTGATCTTTTTGTTTGAATATACAGAACAATGCTCTTTGCCGCAATACATGAAGTTTTCCACTAGGTCTTTCCTCAAGCACAACAACTTTTGTTTATACTGAGTACCATTATATATTATTCACAGAAGCACCGTTTGGATTCGTGAACAGGTTCACTAGACACTAAAATTCGTTTAGAAAAAGTGTGAATTGATATATTGTTGTATGAATTATAAGATTAGTATACGTCCTAGCTGTGGTGGCTGAGAACAGGCAAATGGCTGCAAAAGACTAATACTAAAAGGTCTATGTGTTCTAGAACAAAATTCGAAGTGATGAACGAGTGAATTCAGGAAAATAATTTCGCAGTAATACGGCAACAATGCGATCGTGCCATGGGCATCACCCCCTATAGCATTTTAGTAAAGAATTTTGGTAGTTCCAATGGTTTGTGTAGTTTTGTTGCTTGAGGCTCATTGGATGCCAAAGTCCATCGTAAATATTTCAACATAAACACGAGAAACTCGACATTCTTGGGCTTTCTTTCCTCTGAGTGTTGGAATTGGAATTGTGCCTTATTTTTCCTCATTCATTCACCTTTAGCATTGAAAAAAAATCAATTAAACGATCAAAACCAGAGACTAGCATTTGAAATTGATAATTCAGAAATTTTAAAAAACCCTTTCAGCTCATAGACAGATTACCTTCAATGTTCAAAGTATCTAGGAAATAAAAAAGGAGACGAAGATTTTTATTCTCGTCTCGCTTAAGCCAGCAGTGAAGAATCTCTCCATAAGGAGTCAACAGCATTTTTCGCTGACTGAGGCTAGACTAGAATAGAAATCGCAGATGACATCACGCAAATTTTGTGCAAGGGCGGAATTCGAGTTCCCCAAAAATTTCCTTCTCCTTTGTGTCTTGAATGCCAATTGGGGTAGCAAAGTGCCACGCAGTTCATGGTGATTGAACTGATATAAGTTCACTGCTCTCAGGAATAATAATTTTTATGTCACATGAGATTTTGCCATTCAGTGTGCCAAGAGAAATCCACCGTGAATTGTTGACATAGGACTACGGACAACGGATTTCATTCAATTCGCTTGTTTTTCGCTTCGTATATTTTTTTCGAATTTATAGAAATTTAATAAATAACTTCCTAATAAAGAGTTTTGGGCGACCCTGTGAAGGTATTGTGGTTTGCGAGGTTTTGTTGAGTGAATTGATTGATTGATGATTCATTATTAACAACGCTAGAAGAATACACAAACCATTCATCGCAATTTGTTACCTTAAGTTTCCTTATTATCTCAATAATGTATAAATACAGAAGCGCTCTCCTCCAGACGGCATGAAAATCGACGCGATGCCTCTATTTTGGATTTGTAGTTGCAAATGAAACGACATCCATTCTTCGAAGTAATTTTACTTTTGGACCCTGTACCGCATTAGGAAAGGCTGTTGACCGTTCGCTAGCTGGAGTGAGATTGTGTATTAGAAATCGCGAATGGCTTATTTCTACCCAACAAGTTTCATAAAACATAACTTGTAATATTAGGCTGGGGAAAAAGTAATCCATTATTTCCTCGGTAGCTGACTGTAGTGATCTCGCGCAATATCAATCATACGATGATGTTTCACACTAGAAACAAATATCTTTTGCTGTTTTTGATGGTTCCATTCAGTTGTGAGTTATAGGGTGTTACTAATTGACGTCAACAAAAAGAAAATTCGGTACTTTTTAAACTTTTTCTTTTATAAAGTTGAAAATGCAAGTCAGACCGCTGAAATTGTGAATGAGATTTATGGTGTCGATACTGTAGCAGAAAAAATACGCGCATTTTGATTTTTTTTGTTTTAATTTTTTGCATTGCAAAACTTTCTGAGCGATACGAAATTGGGACCAAGAGAAGACTGTAAAATCTATTGCTAAGGTTTTTCGGTTTTAGGGGGCACGAAACGTTTCTATGGTGAATCGACACTGTTCCTTCCTCTCTAGGTGGAGGCTGCCATTCAAATGAAACACAAATGTCTCCATTACTCGAGAACTAATCAAGCAAATGAAACCGAATTTGGCATGTGGAAGTTTTAGGGTGCAATAAAGGTTTTTACGGTGTTTACTCCATCCCCCCTCTCTCTAAGGGGGAGCTGCCATACAAATTAACAACAAATTTCTGCATAATTCGAAAACTAATCAAGCAAATGGAGCAAAATTTGGCATGCGAAGGTTTTAAGGGACACGAAACGCTTCTATAGTGAATAAAAACTCCTCCCCCCCTCTCTAATGGGGTCTGCCATACAACTGAAACACAAAAAAATGCACATATTTCAACCAAACATGACAATTGAAGATTTTCGGAAAAACTCTGAAGGAAAATGGATGTTGAAGCGAGAACCAACGATCATAAGAATGTTAGAACCACCACGTTGTGGATCGTGGTGAGATCTATTGTTGTCTCACTCAGACACAAAGCTTTGGGCAGTCCGTTTCGATCCAGGCATTCGGAACAGATCGAGTCAGTCGATATTAATCGATATTAAACTCAATGCAAATTATTAGCTCAATCGGACTCCATTTACTAGTGTCGCCGACGTTAAAATTTTAGTTTTTTGAAAGCCGAAAAATACTATCGATAATGAGCAACTAATGCAGCAGCGAAACATAGTTCATATACCACCTACATTGGCTACTGTGTAAATCGGTCGCATGTGAACAAAAATAGCTCGATCGAATCGCAAATGTAGTGCAGTAGAAGGAGAGAAGTAAAATATTGCAACGTAAGCTCCACATCTGCATTGGGTAGAGTATAGAAGGAAATATCATTTGCGATCTCATTTTATCCTTAGCCTCAGACAGATAGAACCTACAATCACCTATACTATACTCTATAGTGTGCTATGAATATCCCTCATTCACCACGATGCAATTTTAATCTTTTTTTTTGTTGATAATTTTGGTTCTCAAATCCTAGGAGGCTCAAGGACACAGGGAAGATACACCACATCAGTTTTCGTACCGTCAGAACAAGCGTTTTTGTGTACAATTGAATCATACGTATGCATTGTTGATTTTATTCATTGTCAAAGGTAATTGATGGTGGTGGTGGATCAAATGTATAATCGCCAGTTAACACAGTGCGTTTTAGCTGCAAAAAATAGGAGAACTTTCTTGACGCATATTCAGTACAGTGCGCATTGACAAAAATGGAACAAATTGCGACATATACTAGCGTGTGTATTGTCCTCACTTCCCATCATACAGTTAACCCATTGTAGTGGTATTGAATTTGGACATGGGTCGGAACACTAGTCGGAATTATTTTAACTTAAAAAAGCATTCAATGCAGTAGATATGTAACTTGTGCGATTATGAAAGAAGAACAAGATTAATTTATTTTCATGTAAACTTTAGATTTATTTGCTAAACAATGGATTTTACTGTGTTGTTTTCATATTTAAAAATTAAATGCTCTAATTCGTATGATATCTTTCAAGTCTCCAAAATGCAGTTCAGGTGTTCGCATGCATAACAAAGAGAATTAGTTTGGCCTCTTCCGCTTTTGATCTTTTTGTTTGAATATACAGAACAATGCTCTTTGCCGCAATACATGAAGTTTTCCACTAGGTCTTTCCTCAAGCACAACAACTTTTGTTTATACTGAGTACCATTATATATTATTCACAGAAGCACCGTTTGGATTCGTGAACAGGTTCACTAGACACTAAAATTCGTTTAGAAAAAGTGTGAATTGATATATTGTTGTATGAATTATAAGATTAGTATACGTCCTAGCTGTGGTGGCTGAGAACAGGCAAATGGCTGCAAAAGACTAATACTAAAAGGTCTATGTGTTCTAGAACAAAATTCGAAGTGATGAACGAGTGAATTCAGGAAAATAATTTCGCAGTAATACGGCAACAATGCGATCGTGCCATGGGCATCACCCCCTATAGCATTTTAGTAAAGAATTTTGGTAGTTCCAATGGTTTGTGTAGTTTTGTTGCTTGAGGCTCATTGGATGCCAAAGTCCATCGTAAATATTTCAACATAAACACGAGAAACTCGACATTCTTGGGCTTTCTTTCCTCTGAGTGTTGGAATTGGAATTGTGCCTTATTTTTCCTCATTCATTCACCTTTAGCATTGAAAAAAAATCAATTAAACGATCAAAACCAGAGACTAGCATTTGAAATTGATAATTCAGAAATTTTAAAAAACCCTTTCAGCTCATAGACAGATTACCTTCAATGTTCAAAGTATCTAGGAAATAAAAAAGGAGACGAAGATTTTTATTCTCGTCTCGCTTAAGCCAGCAGTGAAGAATCTCTCCATAAGGAGTCAACAGCATTTTTCGCTGACTGAGGCTAGACTAGAATAGAAATCGCAGATGACATCACGCAAATTTTGTGCAAGGGCGGAATTCGAGTTCCCCAAAAATTTCCTTCTCCTTTGTGTCTTGAATGCCAATTGGGGTAGCAAAGTGCCACGCAGTTCATGGTGATTGAACTGATATAAGTTCACTGCTCTCAGGAATAATAATTTTTATGTCACATGAGATTTTGCCATTCAGTGTGCCAAGAGAAATCCACCGTGAATTGTTGACATAGGACTACGGACAACGGATTTCATTCAATTCGCTTGTTTTTCGCTTCGTATATTTTTTTCGAATTTATAGAAATTTAATAAATAACTTCCTAATAAAGAGTTTTGGGCGACCCTGTGAAGGTATTGTGGTTTGCGAGGTTTTGTTGAGTGAATTGATTGATTGATGATTCATTATTAACAACGCTAGAAGAATACACAAACCATTCATCGCAATTTGTTACCTTAAGTTTCCTTATTATCTCAATAATGTATAAATACAGAAGCGCTCTCCTCCAGACGGCATGAAAATCGACGCGATGCCTCTATTTTGGATTTGTAGTTGCAAATGAAACGACATCCATTCTTCGAAGTAATTTTACTTTTGGACCCTGTACCGCATTAGGAAAGGCTGTTGACCGTTCGCTAGCTGGAGTGAGATTGTGTATTAGAAATCGCGAATGGCTTATTTCTACCCAACAAGTTTCATAAAACATAACTTGTAATATTAGGCTGGGGAAAAAGTAATCCATTATTTCCTCGGTAGCTGACTGTAGTGATCTCGCGCAATATCAATCATACGATGATGTTTCACACTAGAAACAAATATCTTTTGCTGTTTTTGATGGTTCCATTCAGTTGTGAGTTATAGGGTGTTACTAATTGACGTCAACAAAAAGAAAATTCGGTACTTTTTAAACTTTTTCTTTTATAAAGTTGAAAATGCAAGTCAGACCGCTGAAATTGTGAATGAGATTTATGGTGTCGATACTGTAGCAGAAAAAATACGCGCATTTTGATTTTTTTTGTTTTAATTTTTTGCATTGCAAAACTTTCTGAGCGATACGAAATTGGGACCAAGAGAAGACTGTAAAATCTATTGCTAAGGTTTTTCGGTTTTAGGGGGCACGAAACGTTTCTATGGTGAATCGACACTGTTCCTTCCTCTCTAGGTGGAGGCTGCCATTCAAATGAAACACAAATGTCTCCATTACTCGAGAACTAATCAAGCAAATGAAACCGAATTTGGCATGTGGAAGTTTTAGGGTGCAATAAAGGTTTTTACGGTGTTTACTCCATCCCCCCTCTCTCTAAGGGGGAGCTGCCATACAAATTAACAACAAATTTCTGCATAATTCGAAAACTAATCAAGCAAATGGAGCAAAATTTGGCATGCGAAGGTTTTAAGGGACACGAAACGCTTCTATAGTGAATAAAAACTCCTCCCCCCCTCTCTAATGGGGTCTGCCATACAACTGAAACACAAAAAAATGCACATATTTCAACCAAACATGACAATTGAAGATTTTCGGAAAAACTCTGAAGGAAAATGGATGTTGAAGCGAGAACCAACGATCATAAGAATGTTAGAACCACCACGTTGTGGATCGTGGTGAGATCTATTGTTGTCTCACTCAGACACAAAGCTTTGGGCAGTCCGTTTCGATCCAGGCATTCGGAACAGATCGAGTCAGTTTTTTTTAGCCGGTCAACTGTATTGTTTGTCTGTATAGTGTCTGGATAAATGTTTGTCGAGGCAGATTGATTGCAGCTATCCACATTCCGGAGTTGTATGGTTGTAAATAACTTTAATAAATTGAGTTTTAAAAAGTTTCCAAAAAAATCCGTTGTTTTGTTGTTTGTGCGTAAAAAATGGGAAAATTTGAAAAATTCAATTCGCATGTGTTCTACAATTACATATTGACAAGCGTTGTTAGTTCATTTAATGTTTTAAATTTTGATGTTATAAAATGCCCTGCTATATCTTTTTCTATCTATATAAATAAAAATGGATCGCCGAATGTGTTGATAAGAGCAAAACTCGAGAAAGGAATTGTCCGATTTAGGGCTGTCTTCATACTATCATATTTTCTGTACCAAACATTTATTCCATGTAACGAAGAAACATGTTATTTGCAAGTGGATGAAAAATCTTGCACGAGAATTGTGTCTAAAAATAATCTGATATTATAATGTCGAATTTTGGTAAAAGTACTGACATTTAATAGTAAAAAATAATTTTACAGGTAGATTAGAAAATAAATCAATTAACAGTTCTTCGATTGGACCCATGAACGTGTGATTAGTTAGAAAACGTGGATGTGATAACGAAAAATAAATTTTGGGCAGGACGAAGTTGGCCAGGTCAGCTGGTATTTATATAGAAATGCTTACCTACCCGTGTTACTGGAAAAAATTTATGGGGAGATAAGAATGCTTCCAATTTTCGTTGAATCATCGAAACCCAGTAAAAATAGTTAGTAACGTTGAAATAATTTCATAGAAACATGGCCTGTTTTCTGATTTAACACCTATACTTTAAGACGTAATCCTACGTCAAAAGAAAAATGATGATTCTACTCAGTCTGAAATGAAATTTAAATCGCACACAAAAGGTTCTAACATATATTTGGATGAATTTGGTTTACTACGAATTAAAACCCCATCTTGAAAAGTTGTCCGCACCTTTGGATACACGATGTCCATGGGAGGTTCACGAAGGCATTTACAATTTTTCCGGAGAATCCTCGGTTAAATAATAAAAAAAACTTTACGTTGCGAATTTTAATGGTCTCGAATGCTAAACAACTGGAATTCATGTATGATTTATCATCACAGGCTGGCTTTAATGCAATTTAATGTTTAATTGTCAGACCCACTCGTTTAGTAAACTTGTACTGCGACAATGCAATTGCCTTTATGGTGGTGAACAGTTAGCTCAAATTCAACTCAGCTTTTGATTACAACAAGGAACAAATGTCCATTTCCCGAGAGAAAAGGTGAGTTTAAAGTCTTTGAAATGTCATTTGATAATGGCGAAATGATACCAGTAACGGCTTAAATTGAGAGTATACTAAATTCCAAACCTCTTACGGGGTTGGCTGACAACGCAGAAGGTTCAGATGCTTTGACGCCTGTTTTTTTTGACATAGGACTACGTCTCACATTAAGGGTGCCAAATCAGAAAACAGGTCACGTTTTTATGAAATAAAGTTGATGTTAATAACTATTTTTGCTGCGAACGGATTTTAACGATTTGCATACCAATCGAATCGGAAACTTTCTAAGATTTGTTTGATATGCCATACATTACAATTCCATAGTCTGTATATGGTTTAAATTGATGAAAAATGGAAGCATTCCCATTTCCCCATACATTTGTTCGGTCCATTTGTGTGTTTTCACGAACAGAGCTGTCAATAACGAGCAACTTATGCAGCCGCTAGAATAGAAACAGTCGGAGACGAATGAATCATTGGGTTTAAAGTCTCCGTAAATAAAGGAAAACAAGAAGAAGAAGAATAGAAACAACGAAGCGGGTTAGCGAAAAGGGAATATTTGCGATGTAAGTAAGCTGTCGCTGACGTATAAGTATTGCATATCCTCTCAGGAAAATTCTTAGAATCTTCCTGTGCCCGAAACAACAAAGGTCACTTATTCTGAGCGTTTTGTGTTTTATGTTTCCCCTCAAACTGTGAACGCTATCGAATATTTTACTAGTATATCGCTGCAACTGTGTGCATCTGTTAGACGCGTGTTTGATGCTTGTGGAATGGCGGTGCACGGAAGTTGCCTCTCGTTAAATATTCAGTGCAATGCGTGCATTGATATAAAGAAACAAATTGCGACATATGACCAATTAGTGTATTGTTCTCGCAAAGGCAAGAAAGAATCGTTGCTTCTCGAATTGATTCTCAAAACTACGCAAGCCATTAAACCTTTTCAGGGTCCCCGGAATTTTTTACTAAAGAGTTATTCATGAACTTTCGACGTATTCGCAAATAATATCCGAAATGGTTTATCACAAATTAAAAAAAAAGATTTCGTAGTCCTACGTCCTAAGCGGTCGTGTCTCGGATACAACCCCTCGAATTTTGCGACATATGACCAATTAGTGTATTGTTCTCGCAAAGGCAAGAAAGAATCGTTGCTTCTCGAATTGATTCTCAAAACTACGCAAGCCATTAAACCTTTTCAGGGTCCCCGGAATTTTTTACTAAAGAGTTATTCATGAACTTTCGACGTATTCGCAAATAATATCCGAAATGGTTTATCACAAATTAAAAAAAAAGATTTCGTAGTCCTACGTCCTAAGCGGTCGTGTCTCGGATACAACCCCTAGAATTTTTATTTTTTATAGCCAATATTTTGCATTCATGAGCCAGACATAACAAACTTGAACATTTGAAATAATCCATGCATGCTATAAACCTAGAAAATGTCGAATCCATATATCATACCGTGAGCTTAGGGTCTATGAAGTTGTCTCAACTAGTTGTGTACATCGAACCGTTTGTAAGAAAGTTGTATTCCGCACTGGAAGAATCTGGTTGTTTTGAAGCGTTCCAGTTATGAAGCTTATTTTGATGTAATGGGAACCGTTATTCAGAAAGGACTGACGCTAAGGACCGAAACGAATAGTAATCTGAGAAAACAATGTCTGTCATTCTTTCTTGATAATTTTTGACAGTTCTATGAACATGTGGTCGGGAGTTGTTAGGCTGTAAAACTATCTTGTCGTGTATATTCTCCTATTCAGATTCTCTTCAGAGCATTGTTCAAACGTATTTATTGTTGGCGGGCGGTACTGAAACCAGTGATGGTTTCAGACGGTTGTTGCCTTCAGCTTCGTCTCGCCCAAAACTTATTTTTTACTCTTCATACCTTCAAACAATGGCGTTTTCTTACTAAGCGCATGTTCTGTTCATTGATTGATCTTCTAATCGACGCTTCAAAATTACCTTTTACTATAAAATTCCTAGTACTTCTACTAAAACTCGTTATTATAACATCAGATTATTTTCAGACACAATTCTCGTTCAAGATTTCTCAGCCACTGACAAATAACATGTTTCTTCGTTACATGGAATAAATGTTTGATACCGAAAATATGATAGAATAAGGACAGTCATAATTCGGACAATTCCTTCCTCGAGTTTTGCTCTTATCAACAGATTCGGCGATCTACTTTTATTTATATAGATAGAAGAAGACATAGGAGTGCGTTTTATCACATACATGTGGAACATATGGTAATTGAGTTTTTCGAATTTTCCCATTATCCTTCAGAGTTTTCCTAAAATTTTCAATTGTCATGTTTGGTTGGAATATGTTTGGTTGAAATATGTGTAATACCCCAAAAACCCCTTACATCCCAAAAGGCCTGGCCGAGTAAGGGAGTAAAAAGTGCCCCCAAACCAAATCCCCAGCTGTATGGCAAATATTGTATAGGATATTAAATAAGAAATTTTGACGGTTTTTTTGAACCTCTATGTGGTAACAACATAGTAACATAGGACCTAGAGTGAAAAACGTACTTCACGTTTATTTCACGTCATCCTCAAAAGCTGCGAGATAAAAATTTGAAAAAAAATACTGATTGTGCATCTTACTACGGTGAATCAAGAAAAATTATCGAAAAAAAATTTCATCGAAAATTTAAGCACTAAAAAATATTGAAATCTTGAAAAAAAAAATTTTGGGATGTAGAGATTCAGTACTACTCTAATTCATATTTAAATGTGTTCCTACGGCTTTTTTAGATATGTGTGATTTTTTTTCAGTGTTGCGCGGTACAAAAATATTTTTTTATATCTCCAAAGGGTCTGGCTGAGTAAGGGAGTAAAAAGTCTCCCAAACCAAATCACCAGCTATAGAAAATATTGTATTGGGTACTAAATAAAACATTCGCATTAATGAGAAGAACACTTTAAAAAACCCGATTTTTTAAATATGTTTTTATATTACATTTGAATACTACGAATACAACAAAATGATCGATTTCAAGAAAATAAAAATAATAATGCAGACGATGAAGAAAATTATTTTTATGTCTCGCAATGCTCTTGAAAATTCAGGAAAAATAACGCCACATGTAGAAAGACACATACACATACGAACGCATTTGAATAAAAATTAGAGCAGAAGTGGGTCTCAAAGATATATTTTTTTTCAAAATTTCGAAATGCCAGAAAACTATATAAAAATTTTTTGTACTGCGTATTTAAATTTTATTTTATTATTAGATTTTTTTATGAAAAAATAGTTTGAAGATTTTTATCGATACACCTCAGTAAGATGTACATTCAGTATTTTTTTCATATTTTTGTCTCAAAGCTATTGAGAGTGGCGTGAAAAAAACCAAAAGGTGCATTTTTCACCATAGATTCTATGGAGTACCATACAAAATATATGTTACTACTGCCAAAATGTTTTGTTTAGTACCCTATATAATATTTTCTATATATTTTTTATAGTGCACCCGTAGTCGAGTGGTTAGCGTCTCACATTATCATGCCGGGTGTTCGGGTTCGATTCCCGTTCTGGCCGGGAGAATTTTTCGTCAAAGAAATTTCCCCGACTTGCACTGGTGGTCACGCGTATTCTAGAGTTTGCCACTCAGAATACATTTAAAGCGTGTTATTCGGCTTAAGAAATCTCAACTAAGTGTTAATAAATAAATAACGTATAAATAAATAAAAATAAAACGTTGAGACGGCAAAAGTTCCACAAGGAACGTTAACGCCCTCCAAGAAGAAGAACAATATTTTATATACAGATGGTGATTTGGTTTGGGGGACTTTTTACTCCCTTACCCAGCCAGACTCTTTGGAAATATTAAAAAAAGGTTTTTGTACCGCGTAACACTGAAAAAAAAAACACAAATATCTATAAAAGCCGTAGGAACACATTTAAATAAGAATTAGAGTAGTACTGAGTCTCTAAATCCCAAATTTTTTTTTTCAAAATTTCAATATTTTTTTAGTACTTGAATTTTTGATGAAATTTTATTTCCATAATTTTTCTTGATACACCGTAGTAAGATGCACATTCAGTATTTTTTCAATTTTTTATCTCGAAGCCTTTGAGGATGACGTGAAATAAACGAAAAAGTTTTTCAATATAGATCCTATGTTGAACCACATAGGGGTTCAAATAAACCGTCAAAATTTCTTATTTAATACCCTATACAATGTTTGCCATACAGCTGGTGATTTGGTTTGGGACTCTTTTTACTCCCTTACCCGGCTAGGCCCTGTGACTCAATTTGCTTGATTCGTTCTCGAGTTATGCAGAAGTTTGTTTTTCATTTGTATGGCAGTCCCCTTTCCATTATAGAGAGGTTAGGTGTGTCGAACTACCACAGAAACATTTATTGCACCCTAAAACCTCCATATGCCAAATTTGGTTACATTTGCTTGATTAGTTTTCGAGTTATGCAGAAATTTGTGTTTCATTTGCATAGCAGACCCGCCCCCCTCCACTTACAAAGAAGAAAGGAGTGTCAAAACACCATAGACCTCCATAGAAACATTTATGGCGCTCTAAAATTTCCATATGCCAAATTCTGTTCCATTTGCTTGATTAGTTCTCGAGTTATGTAATTTTTTTTATTTCATTAGTATGGAGCCCTCCCCCTTAGAGAGATGGGAGGAGTGTTGAACCACCTTAGAAACGTTTCTTGCCCCCTAAAAAACAGTGTGAAATAACCATAGAATCATATATGGCGCCCTAAAATTTCCATATGTCAAATTTGGTTCCATTTGTTTGATTAGTTCTCGAGTTATGTAAAAAAATGTGTTTTATTCGTATGAAGCCTACGGTCCTTATGGGCCGACGTTGACCTTTTTGGTAGGAAAGCGCTGGATGACTGGGACTGACGGTTACAAAAAAATAAAATAAAAATATATACGGTTTGTTCCCGGAAGTTTGACAAAATGTTACTACTTTCTAGTCGAATTTCTGACTAGTTTCTATTTGGACAGTAAGTATCTTTGAGAGGTGGGACCGACAGTGATATTGTGCAAACACTCTTGATTCGGGCTGAATAGAAAGCGCAGCGAGAAAAATCCGGGGCTCAACGTATTAATTTGCACGGCAGCCAAACAACACCAGTAGATTTAGGTGGCAAAAAGGTCGAGAACAATGTTGTAATGATCAATAAATTGTAGTCGCGTTCGAGTACAATCGTGTTTTTTTTTCCATTTGCTTCCTGTAAAACCCATTAGATATTCTTTTTATTAACCATTTATAGTTGGGCAACATACAAATAAAAAAAAACAACTGATCTCAAATGATGTTAAGATAATTACATTTTTTATCTTTTTCGCTATGCACCTGAAGCCAGCTAGATACATTCCATGAACAATATACAAAACTGGGCCATTTTTATGGCTGTCCATTGATTTTGATACTCATTATAGTCTCATCATATAGATTAGTGAAGTCGTCATATTACGGGATTCACGTGATGAAATCAATACTAGAATTAAAAAAAACACATAATGATGATGAACAGTCTGTTTTCCCTTTCATCACTAATAGGACGAACGTTTGACAAACCAACCGTAACAAAAGGACACCGTGTATTTGCCTATAGGTTTTTATTGAAATACACGTTCACAAACACCGAACCAAATCTTTCTATATCGGCTTTGAGAGGATTAAAATGTTTTCCCATTCCACCCACCCACACTTCACTTCCCGGCTCAACACGATCCACAATTAGCCGGGGCTCGTGAGCGTAGCAAATCGCTTCCCTCCCGTCGGATACAAATTCAGCGAAGGATTACCTTAATCCGAGAAACAGATTGGCTGTTTTTTCTGTTTTCAACTATTGGTTTTGTGTGGCAAACTAGTGCTGGTAAACAAAGCCGAGCTAATAAAAGTTGATTGAGACATCATTCTGACCAATCGCGGCACAATTACCAGGAATCAACACACCACTCCTCTTCCTCAATTCTCGGTTGCGAGAATGACCGAAACAATCTAATCCCATAAAAACTCAAACGCCTTCGATTCCACAATTCCCCTTTCGAGGAGAAAGCTTCTTTCCACCACGGTTGGATGAGATCCTGAATGGCATCATTAAATTAATCATAACAACAGTTGGCACTGATAGCGGGAGGAGAGGAGAAAACAGGCGAGTCCGCTCGATGACACCGAATGGGAACCACCAGGAAAACCGAATCGAATTGACAAGCAAAAGGGGAGAAAAAAAAATCAAGAATCACACGTTAAACAAATAATTGGAACCGATATTTATGCAGAAGGGTGTTCTCACTCCCATTTGAATTGTTACGATTTTCCTTTTCCGCTAAGTAAACAACAACAGCAACAATGGCAACATCAGATTCTACGCTTCTTGTTAGGTTATATGTTCTTCCTTGGAGCGATTGGTGTTTCAACCCTTTTTTGTGAGTTTTCTTTCTCACACACACTCGTGGCTCCTGTGTATCATCGATGTTTGTCGAGGTAAAAAGAGGGTTGAATTTTCACTGCTAACTGCTTCTATTCTTGCTCCTTTTTTGTTCAGTTAATTTTTTTGCTCCTAGTGACTTCGCCTCTACACACTCTGATCCTCTGCAAACGAGAGAATATCTAAGCAAGAAGTCGCTGCTGCTGATGAAATAGGGGAATAACAGCAGAAACACATTTATTCGGCTCGTTTTCCGCCGGATCGCTATTCCATATGGCATTATGGCCTACATTTTACCTGCCTTCGGGAGCATATGTAGATGTCTATCGGAATGTTGATGATCAGCGCAAGCAAGACGCAGAGGGTGCCGAGGTGAATCGACACATTGTTTCGTTTTGCCTGTTTCATTTTCGCCCGGAACATCATCTACCGAACTTTAGCCTGCGTTCCCCCTCTATTCACATATATGGCCTATATGTCGGCAAGCAAGTTTGAATTTAATCTGGCGTGTGTTTATTCAAGAGAAAAGTGTGTATAAGCGGTGGGATCCTGATTCCGTGTCCGCTGCAAGGACACGTCCTTTGTTTCGGGCTAATAGTTTAGAGCGACCCACTTATCGCCGGGGATTTTCTGGGGGGTTCATCGTTCTCGCCGGAAGAAGTTTTGCTGAGAATGCGAGGGATAACTTTTTGGGATGTGATTAACATTTTATATGGCAAATATTCTGCAGATTTGGCATTAATTGACCCCAACCATGGTTGCGCTCTGATGGACGTCCCCGGGGGGCCACTGTTGAATATTCTAGGTCTTTCGAAGATTTTGTGGGCATAAAAATTGAAACAATTCGAAACAGAATCCACAAAGATTTTTCAACGCCGAGTCATAAATTGGTATACAGAATTCAACATCCACACAACACGTAGTCCATATATTGAGTGCAACACTCGGCTCTATATTGATTCTAGGTGTTTCTGCATTAACGATTAATTTCCGAAGTGCAATCAAACTGATTAGAGCACATGTTCAATCTCGGATCCGGTTACATCGTCTCATCCCAACTAATACAATAATGGCTATATTCAGCTAATTATGAGCTTACAGTGAGCAAGAGAGGGAGGAAACCGAACAATACTAGTTCAGGCATGGTTTATCTGTGAGCTATGGTATTCACACGATTAAAACAAGCGCTCAGCTTGGCCCTCCGATGACTGAACGTTTGAATAGATTCACTTAACATCATGTTTGTCATTTTAGTGACGCGGTATCTGCTTTAGTTTGTCCTTGACTCAAAATTGTGACATGTTTTTTCTCGGAACAACTTTTTCGAAACTGGCGTACACGATATCTCTAGCTCTACCGAACCGATTTGTTTAAAATTTTGTATTATTCGCTTGGAGAAATAACATTTCTACATTTCTACACATTTTGGCATGTTCGTCACTTTTACTTCCATTTTTGGAAGAATGTCGGGAGTGAGAATTCGAAAAAAAATTATCTGTGCCAAGTTTCAGCTCGATCGGACATAATTCAAGGATGCCTCAAAGCGCTCAAAGTTTTGGTTTTGATTTTTTGATCCTCGAAAATCTCCCAAGGGGGAAGAGGCAATGAAGGTATGGAAAAAAAATATCGAATTCAAAGAACCGACCATGTACATTTTCCATATTGGTCCAAAAAAAAAATGACCTTTGCGAAATTTCAGCTCAATCGGACATGACTTAGGGGTGCTTCAAAGCAATCAAAGTTTTGATTTTTTGGCCACTAAGTCCCGAAAATTCGATTTTCGGCCAAATTTTATTTTTTTCAGATCTCGACGTTTTATGCCTTTTTAAGTCATTTGGCATCGAAAACAAAATTTTCTGCCTAAATTTCTACCTACCGGTTTTCCGGCCAAACATTTTTTTTCAAGATGACATCAGATCTTGACGTTTCATGCATTTTGAAGTCATTTGGAATCGAAAAAAAAAATCGATTTTCCAAAGTTCTTTTACTCCCCCTTGGGAGATTTTCTCTGCCACCCTAATTTAGACACTTCGAAATATTCTTATAGTAATTTCATGTTTCCCGCAGATAGATTAAAAAAAAAACGATTACTGTATCGACACAGTCAAGGATTACGTTGATCTGTATCCTATTATATGCCTACTGATATGCACAGAGTTTTAATTCATGGAAGGATGACAAAAGATTCTCGAGAGAAGAACATTTAACTCGTAAAAAATAGTCCAGAAAATATTAATCATGCTATGGTCTATAATCTTTTTATGTCCACGGATCCACATTTATTTTGAAAAGGAGAAAAGTAGTTGTAAAAAACTTCCAGATGAAGTAGTATTTCTATGGCAGAAAACAATTGTTGGATAATGAAAAGATGATGATGATTGTTTCAATTTGTAATCTTTCTTGACCTTTGTAGGGGTATGAGGTGGGTCATCATCATCAACTATCTAAAGAAAATCGTTTTTTCTATTTATAGCAGAATTTTGCTTTGAGGGGTCATCCATAAACTATGGAATCGTTTTTTTTTTCAATGGAGGAAGACACCCAGTGGGGTTATGATCAAAAACTAGAAAATATATAAAAAATAATGTTAAAATATACTACAGGGGAAGGGTGCCATAAAATCTCAAAACATTGGATCACGTGCTTTATGTATAAAAAAATTAATAAAATAAAAAAAGGATACCAGATGTTTTTTTTCACATTTAACGACATTTTTCTGCTTGATCAACTTTGTATGGAGTCGCCCCACTGTGCGATGGTCTGAAAAATTTATTTTTTACTCTTTTTCCCAAACATTACTTTTACGAAAAAAAACATAACTTTTGATCCACTGGAGTTTTCATGGTCAAAGATAGAGAGCGCTATATTTTTTCTTGAAGGTAGAGATTTTTTTACAAAACATTTCCCGAGAGGTGTTTGTTTTCGTTTTGGAGTTATGATTTTCTAATGTTAACTTGTTTCCAGTCTTCGTTCAAAATTCCTATGCGACTAGACTAGATTTATGCGAACAGAATTCACTTTTTCCGCTAGTGTGATATTTGTTTGGAAGAAGACTAGTCGATTGGCTCCAATGTGATATGTCCATTAACTAATTCGGTTCAGTAGTACAGAAGTTATGAATTTTTGAAAAAGTATTTTTTGGAAAAAAGGGGAAAATGGTTTTTCGAACCATCGGTTCACTTTGAAAAATCATAACTAAAAACGACAAGAATCACATATCTGATTTTTATATACATTATTTAAAAAAAAACTCAGCTTTATAGCTTTCAATAGAAAAAAATCATATAGCGCTTTCTAGTCTATAACCATGTACCATGTTTTGTCTCATATTCCGAACAGTCTCAAATTCCGAACACTTCATTTTTAAATCTGAATTTACTAAACTTTTATGTTATAAATAATTGAATAATGAAACACAGACAATCTTTGGGATATAGGCTTGGTTTTGACATCATTTACAGGTATCGCTACAGCCTATAATTTATAATATTAAACATTTGCAAAAAAGTGACAGTCAAAACGTTAGTTTGCGTTTGCGTTAGCAAATTCCGATTCCGTTTGCGTTAGCAAATTCCGTCAAAAACAAGCATAATTCATTTTTCAGTTTTCGTAGTTGTTTCAACTATTTTGTTTGCTGTTTTCATGTTAAGTGCTAGAGGATGTAAGAATCTACAATAAATGGATGAAAAAAATGATATTTTATGCAGAAATATTCATTAAAATTAGTATTGAAGTAGTGTTCGGAATATGAATCATGTTTCTACGCATGATTCAAATTCCGAACACTTCCGTTTCAAATGTAAATTTACTGAACATCAATGTTATGAATCATTGAATAATCAAAACCCTGACATTCTTTGGGTTATAGCCTTCATTTTAACATCAGTTACAGATATCGATACAGCGTATAATTCATGATACTAAACATTTGCAAAAAAACCTGTGACTGTCAAAACCAATTTTTTTTTCAATAAAAAGCAAGTACAATCAACAATAACAAAAACAGAATATCGCCTCTATTGAATAATATGTTATATAACTTGCTTTGTGAGAAGCATTTGAACTTTTCTCACGGAGATTCGGCAGTAAGTCGGGTCTCTTACATGGGCCTCCCCCAGGGCTCATGTTTAAGCCCCCTTTTGTACAACTTCTATGTAAGCGACATCGACAATTGCCTTACACAAAATTGCAGCCTAAGACAACTTGCAGATGATGGAGTGGTCTCTGTCGTAGGATCAACAGAATCCGACCTACAAGAACCCTTACAAGATACTTTGAACAATTTTTCAACCTGGGCCATTGGGCTAGGGATCGAATTCTCCACGGAGAAAACAGAGATGGTGGTTTTTTCTAGGAAGCATAGACCAGCAAAACCAAAGCTTCAACTTTTGGGTAAACCGATCACTCATGCTATGTCATTCAAGTATCTTGGGGTCTGGTTCGACTCCAAATGTACTTGGGGGGCCCATATTAGGTATCTGAGTAAAAAATGCCAACAAAGAATAAATTTTCTCCGTACAATTACCGGCACCTGGTGGGGAGCCCATCCCGAAGATCTTATAATGTTGTATAGAACAACTATTCTCTCAGTGATGGAGTATGGCAGTTTCTGTTTTCAATCAGCTGCCAAAACACACTTAATTAAACTCGAGCGAATTCAGTATCTTTGTCTCCGTATTGCGTTGGGATGTATGCCCTCAACGCATACCATGAGTCTCGAGGTTTTGGCAGGCCTACTCCCACTAAAAGATCGCTTCAATTTATTATCTCTTCGGTTCTTCATCCGGTGTAAGGTCATGAACCTATTGGTGATCGGAAATTTTGAGCGGCTAATCGAGCTAAATTTTCACTCCGGATTCATGAGTTCATATCATGAATTCATCTCCATGCAGGTTGATTCTTCTCCGTATATTCCCAACCGTGTTTGTTTCCCTGACTACATCAATTCCTCTGTGCATTTTGATCTGTCCATGAAGCAAGATATCCATGGATATTCAGATTACCAACGATCGAGGATCGCTCCAACGATCTTCGATGAAAAATATAGGGGTATCAATTGTGATAATATGTACTTTACTGATGGGTCCACTATAAATGAGTCCACAGGATTTGGAGTGTTCAACGAATTTTTTAGCACCTCACACAGTCTTCAGAATCCTTGCTCAGTGTATATTGCTGAATTGGCAGCAATTCATTGGGCGCTGGACAGCGTCGCCTCACGACCTGTTGAACACTATTACATTGTAACGGATAGTCTTAGCTCTGTCGAAGCTATCCGTTCAGTGAGGCCGGAAAAGCACTCGCCGTACTTCCTTGAGAGAATACGAAAAATTTTGAGTGCTTTATCCAGACGCTGTTATGTCATTACCTTTGTGTGGGTCCCTTCTCATTGCTCAATTCCGGGTAATGAGAGGGCTGACTCATTAGCAAAGGTAGGTGCGATTGAAGGCGATATTTATCAGCGTCAAATCGCCTTCAATGAATTTTACTCTTTAGTCCGTAAAAATACCATCGCTAACTGGCAACGCAAATGGAACGAAGATGAATTGGGCCGGTGGCTTCACTCGATTATCCCTAAGGTTAGCCTCAAACCATGGTTCAAAAGTCTGTACTTGAGTCGGGACTTTATTCGCACCTTCTCCCGACTCATGTCCAATCACTGTTCGTTAGACGCGCTACTCTTTCGTTTCAATCTGGCCGGCAGCAATATCTGCGTTTGTGGCCGAGGTTACCACGACATCGAACACGTTGTTTGGTCGTGTGAGGTGTATCTTGTTGCCAGATCGAATTTAGAGAACTCCCTTCGGGCTAGAGGAAGGCAGCCCAATGTGCCGGTGAGAGATGTGTTGGCTCGGTTAGACCTTGATTACATGTCCCAAATATATGTTTTCCTTAAATCTATCGATGTTCGTGTGTGATTATCCTTATATCCTTATACCCTCCATTTCTTCCTTTGTGAGTAATTGGTCCGCTTGCTATAAACAGAAGAATGAAATGTAAATTCACAACTGATGTACGAATAGATTTAAGAATTGAGTGTGTGTGATTATCAACATTGTAATAATTTCCTTATACCCCATCCTTTTCCTGAGAAAATGTCACCCTTTTAATCTCGAGTCCACCACGAGTAATCGGTTTCCCACATTACTAACCATAGATTTAAGAAAATTGTTCATATATATAGTTTTAAAAATATATTTAAGATTTCGGCTCCTTTAAACTTATGTAACTGAGCCTGTAAAAATAAACGAATTTATAAAAAAAAAAAAAAAAAAAACAGAATACAAATTTTTGTGAGTATAGCATTTTTCGAAAAAAAAACTAGCAAATTGGCTTGAATTTGATATGTCGATCTAATAAATCCATCTAGTAGTTCCGAAGTTATGATTTTTTTAAAAAGGCATTTTCACTGTTCGGAATTTGAGTCAAAAGTGTTCGGAATATGAGTCAGAGGCAAAAAAAGTGTTCGGAATTTGAGACAAATGTGGTTGAACATTTTTCTAGTTTTTTACCATGAATATGTATTAGTAAATCAATTTTATTGCAGTCAAATGAAAAAGAAGGCTGAATTTTTGAAAAAGCTATTTTTGGAAAAAAGGGGAAAATTTGATTTTTCGTGCCACCTTAAAATTGAAATGGACATTAAACGCACGATTATGTTCTGCAAGCACAAATAAAGGAAATTCCAGATGAGAAAAGCTGATTGATTTGTATAGCTGTATTTTGCCGTTAAAAATTGAATCGTTAATTATCTTCTATTGTTGTTGGCATTTTTTTATGACATTGTCAATATATATATGTATTGAGCTTGAGTTTTCCATCAATAATAACGCGAATATATATCCTCCCGAACTCGATCAATATTCTCACCATCAGTTATAATAGAGACGTTCTAGTTCATTTGATTTTGGGAGATCATTGCGAATTTCTTTTTACATGTGTTCAGATTCCATTGCTTATACATAAACACAAATCTTTAAAAAAGCGTTATACGAACTAATATAAATCTTGAGCTGCAATATATAGCACAGTGTCAAACATAACACAGTGGCATATGCTCACGCCCTATTTATTAGTAGTTGAATTTTGGTACGCACGATAGCGACACATGTAATATATATCATCTTGATTTTTGATATATTTTTATATATAATTGAATAAAATTCATTAAACAAAAATGCATTCCGTGATATGCCAACCGAAAACGTGACTTGATTTTTTGTTTGCTGTAATTTCTATCTCAGCTTCCAATTTCGCACGTTAGTGATTATGAAACAAATTTGTATCAAATACACGACCCAGAAATAGTGATATGACGCAAACAGTTACGGCAAAAAACAACTAAAAATATAACCGGAAAATGGGGCGTTGTCCTGGAGAACTCATTTGAATCACTAAGGTATATTTGGAATTTGATGTGTTAAAAAATAATCAGACGAAGAATTGATGAAAATCTCGATAAATTTTTGAACACTGCTTCTCTCTTCGTTAACATTGCAGGTAATCAATTCATTATCTATATGAAAATTATTCTTCTAACTATGTTGGTTCTATTTTTATAAAAGTGATCGTAACAAGTGAAAATTAAGCTGAAATATTTGTATTAATATTCATCAATTGTCGCATATTCCTACAAAAAAAAAATACTATTTAATCGCTCGCATATGACGAGCAGCGTGAATGGATCGCACAAAATAAATAAAATCTCACAGTACCACACGAGTAAACATTTTCAGCTTCCAGATATATCCTGTGGCAGAACATCACAGGAAATATTTCGATTGGTGCAACAGTATTCATCGTACACAAGCCGTAACGCACAACGCCTCAGCATAGGGCCATGCTCGAGATGGACATCTACCACAACAGCACAACGACACTTGTCAAATTGACGCAACCAGCTAATCCATAAGCTTCCATTTGTTTATTTATGTTTATTTCCAATTTGCACTAAAGGATCCGGTTCTAGGTTCGTCTCATTTCAAAGTAGCCTTTACAAACTGCACACCATTCCAGGGGATGCGATGCCCGAGGGATATAATTTGTTTTCTTATTAGTCTGCACTGAAATTGTAAACTGTCGCCGGCGAACTTTTCCCCACACAATGCACTGCAACAGATATGTATGCAGCTGCTAATATTCATCCATTCATATTTCCTTTGAAGTTTCGGTCCCTCCTCGGGGTAGTCGCCAACACACAGCACAACTAACAACGGCTAACAAAACCATTCCGCATATTTTGCTCATCCTAATGCAGAGCACGACGAATTACAGCAGAATTACGGCATTCTCCGCCCACACACAAACATATATATTTATTCCATTGCTCGTAGCTTTTCCGGCTAAGTTAATCCAACTGAGCGAACGAAAAAAAAACAACTTATTTCGACATTTTCGCTCACTGCGTCTCGTTGTGGCAGCAAGCGATGAAAAACCATCCACTAAGCATATTCTGCAGTGCATCCACAGACTTTTCACTTTTCTTCGGTTTTTTCCTCACGCCACACCACCATCATATCCTTGGTACAGAACCACACACACCTTCACCCTTTCGAGCGCCTGTGTTTCCATTCTCATCGGTCAACATCCGAAATAAAAAAAAAACATAATACAAGCAGGCAGCAGCCCTAATGCACTGCCACTGTACCGCTGCCAGTACTGGTCACTACATCCGGAAGAGCGACGAGCGTTGGAACGCTGCGAAAGCAAAACTTTCCCCACAAAACGCTCAAGTCACACGCTTGCATAACTCCTGCAAGAAAGCTAAACCGATCCCGTGGCCGATTCCGTACCGTTTTCTTCTTCCTGCGTATCCCGAGGGCAAACCGTTGCTGCTGCTGGAGAAACAGCTGCTCTGTAGCGCACTATTCCCCGCGATCGCAGCCCGTGCACCACACCCCGCGCCCCGTTCCGGCGAACGGTTTTGCGATAGTTGCAAATCGCGCCGCGAATCCACCGCCCCGGGAGCACTGGGAAGGGCGGAGACTGGAGACTCGAGAAATCCTGACGCGCGGAACCAGCGTGGATTCGGACCGATTTGTAGTTGCTTGGAGGACGAACACGAGCGCACTGAGAGAGAATCCACGGCGGAAGCTACGCGACACGACCAAAAGCGATGAGGATTCTGAATTACGAGTTACGAGGAGGAGGCGTAAGGTGGATAGGAGCCAAGCAGCCCGGTGCAGCAATCGCACTGAGGCTGAGTAACCCTCGGGTTCGGGCAAGTAGCAGAAGCTCTCTCGTCGCAGTGGGTGGTGGTGGGCGTTCGCAGACTGCTAGACGGCTTGACGCCGTGCGAGCAGCCGCCCGAACGTGGGTGGTGAACTCGAAAACGAAACGGGGTGGTGGAACTCGTTCTGGTGATGCAGTTTTCGAGTTGTTGTTTCACCCAATAGCTTGTTTCAGGGCAGGTACTCAGTGGGTGCTGTGTTGAGGTGTATTGCAGTCGATTCAAACCGGACACTGAGGGCTACTGAGAATAAACACGAGCACGGAACACAGCATTACAACGCAAAAACTAAAGTACCCTAATGATTATGAAAAAAACACAGAACTACACAGTCGTATTGGAGGATTACGAATTATTTGATCTCACAAATCGTCTCGTTTCCGATACAATTCTCGAAGGTCGAACGAAGCAATTCCACGTCGATATAGCCGAAAAACAGTCACTCTCAATTCTTTAAAACTATGTACTCAAACATGATTTTTATTGATAATATTTCGGGAACGGATAGTCTTTTGATAGAAAGTTTAATATAGTCTTTCATGTTTTTTCATAAATTACAATTTTTTTCATAAATTACATAGAAATTAGATTCGTTATATTGTTTTCCTTGAACGGTTACAATTGCAAAAAGTATTGAACTTTCATAAAATCTGAAAAATTCATATCGTAATTTGAAACAGTATTCTAATAAATATATGGAGTATGGAATATGGAAAATAAATATAAGTTTACTATGTTATCTTCTCATTGACTCTCCATGACGAACATATTGATTACATATTGAGCTATAGGGCAGCTGGATTTCAAGTTCCGATTCAACAAGAAAAAACTCAATGATTTTGAATTCGCCCTCATAAAAAAAAAATCAGTCACAATTGAAGGGCCTGGCTGGGTAAGGGAGTAAAAGTGCCCCCAAACCAAATCACCAGCTCTATGGCAAATATTGTATACGATATTAAATAAGAAATTTTGACAGTTTAACATGGGATCTATAGTGTAAAACGTACTTTTTCGTTTATTTCACGCCATCCTCAAAAGCTTCGAGATAAAAATTTGAAAAAAAATTCTGAATGTGCATCTCACTACGGTGTATCAAGAAAAATTATCAAGAGAAAAAATTTCATCAAAAATTGAAGTACTAAGACAAATATTGAAATTTTGATTTTTTTGTGATTTAGAGATTTAGAGATTTAGAGATTTAGTACTACTATTTTAGTACTATATTTTCTGGTATTTCGAAATTTTGAAAACAAATATAACTTTGAGAACCACTTCTGCTCTGATTTTTATTCAACGAACGTGTCTTTTTTTCTACATGTGCCGTATTTTTTTCCCGAATTTTGAGGAGCATTGCGAAACACAAAAATAATTTCCTTCATCGTCTGCATTATTATTTTTATTTTCTTGAAATCGATTATTTTATTGTATTTGTGGTTTTTAATTGTAAAATTAAAATAAGAAAAATAAAAATAATTCGGATTTTTTTGGTGTTCTTCTCATTAATCCGAATGATCTTTCCACAAGGACTTTTTTTTCTCACAGAGCTCTATCGTACTGCTGACTCCTATGAATTTGGCAAACCATCTAAATCCAATGTAAAGATAATCTCATATATTTTAAGATACGAAAAACATCTTTGTACAGCACAATGCTTTAAATATACCGACAAAATTTAAACATATGAAAAAATAAATTTAAAAAATATTAGAGCAGTAACGGGTCTCTAAATTCAAAATGATTTGAAAATTTTACGATACGATACGATTGCATTTAAATAAAAATTAGAGTAAAATTGTGTCTCAAAGTATTTTTTTTTTCAAAATTTGAAATGCCTGAAAAAAAATTTTTTTTTGGTTTTTTGAAAAAAATCACATATACCTCAAATAGACGTAGGAAAAAACATTGAATACAAACTAGAGTAGTACTGAATCTCAAAATTTAAACAAAAACTAAAACTTAATTTAAAATTAAAACAAATTATAAATTTAAATTTTCATATTTCATATTCATATTTTTGTCTCAAAGCTATTGAGAATGGCGTGAAAAAAAGGAAAAGGTGCATTTTTCATCATAGATCCTATGGTGTACCATAAAAGGACTACAATATATGGTACTACTGTCAAAATGTTTTGTTTCGTACCCTATACAATATTTTCCATACGACTGGTGATTTGGTTTGGGGGACTTTTTACTCCCTTACCCAGCCAGACTCTTCGGAGATTTAAAAAAAAATTTTGTACCGCGCAACACTGAAAAAAATCTGAAAAAATCACGCATATCTAGAAAAGCCATAGAAACACATTTAAATATGAATTAGAGTAGTACTGAATCTCTAAATCCCAAAAAAAAAAAATATTTTCAAAATTTCAATATTTTTTAGTGCTTAAATTTTTTTATAACTTCTTTTTTTTATAACTTTTTTTTGATTTCTTGATACACCGTGGTAAAATACACATTCAGTATTTTTTTTTCAAATTTTTATCTCGAAGCTTTTGAGGATGGCGTACGTTTTTCAGTATAAAATAAGTAAAAAGTAAAAATTGATTCACCAAGGAAAATTTATCTGATATTAATTTCTTATCGAAAGATCTCAGTCTTTTTTTGTTTTTATTCTTCTGGTGAATCCTGAAAAAGCGTGGGCTAAAATACGGGTTTTTCTTTATTTTGGCGAATATATCGATTTTTGAAAATTTAGAACTTTTGAATCACTGAACAGACTTCCAACCTCTTACCAACAAATTGAAGGTGCTTCAGTGAACTTTCAAAGAAAATACTGAGCCACACTTCGAATGATGACGTTTAAAAGAAACTTTTGAAATTGCAATTTTTGTTCGAGGTGTCGAGACCAGAGACCCTAATCTCTTATTGTATATGAGGGGCTTAGAATGAAAGGGGTGTAAGTGATTTGATCGATTTCTCTACATCGACTCTCTCTCTTCTGGTCATAACTTAGTTGCAAATACATTCCCAGTTGTATTTGACAATGTGGAAGATAGGTCAGAACCTCATCTATCGGATTCTATAGCGAACTTAAATTGGAACTTTTTTGCAGTTGAGTTATTAACTAGAGAAAGTCGATGAAGAGAAATCGATCAAGTCACTTACACCCCTTGCATTCTAAGGTCCTCATATATGGAACAAAGGTTTTTTTTTCGAACGTATAACCATCATCCCAAGAGAACGGACGGTTGTTGTGTTTGTCTCCACCCGAATTAGAATGATAAAATATTAGTTTGGGGAAATTATCTAGAGATGATTGTAAAAATCTATTGCTAGAGTTTTTCGCCAATAAGGACAAAGACCTCTATGATAGAGACATTATGAAGCTACCTTTGAAATGGAAACAAATTTTACAACAAAACAGTGCATATTTGACCACAATTCAGACAATTCGAAGCATATTAAAAATAGTTTTGAATATTACCCCAAAGTAATCCGTAATCTATTATTTTTGGGGTAATATTCAAAACTATTTTTAATATGCTTCGAATTGTCTGAATTGTGATCAAATATGCACTGTTTTGTTGTAAAATTTGATTCCATTCCAAAGGTAGCTTCATAATGTCTCTATCATAGAGGTCTTTGTCCTTATTGGCGAAAAACTCTAGCAATAGATTTTTACAATCTTCTCTAGATTCCAATTTTTCATCACTCTAGAAATTTTGCATTGCGAGAAAAAGCTGGTAATCGTTTGGAGCCAGGTCCGAACTATATGGTGGATGCATTAAAACATCCCAATCAAGCTCTCGGAAATGTGTGGCTTTGCGTTATCCTGATGGAACACAACATCTCTTCTGTTGGCCAATTCTGGACGTTTCTGGTCAATCGTTAGCTTCAAGCGGCCCATTTGTTGATAGTAGAGATCTTAATTCAGTGTATTGCACTAAAAAAAATCTCTTAATTGAGTGTATCGCAATGAAAAAAAGAAAAAAGTGCAAAATGTACCGAATTTTCTGTTTGTTGGCCTCCATTGCTAACACCCTGTAGCCCAAAACATCAAAGATTTGTTTTGTGTGAAATGTCACCTGTCAAATGAGTCTAAACTTGGAATTGTATGATCCATATTACGCGAGATATTGATCACTAAAACCAGCTACCGAGAACATAATGGATAACTTTTCCCCCAACCTAATACTTTGGAGAATATTAAAGATAAATAGTAAAGTTCGAAAAAAACGGCTACGCATATGTTCTGCAGCGAATAGTGAGTTCCGAAAAATCGTTTGCGTATTTGTTCTGCAGTGGAAAGTTTGTTCGATTGGTGTTAATTTCTTAATTTGAAAATAACTTTGACGGCATTGAGATTCATGTTTCGTTATTGTGAAAATAATATAAGATTCTCAAATGAAATACCGCATCTTTTTAAATAAAAATAAATCGCCAAATGTGTTGATGAACGCAAAATTCGAGAATGGATAAGAATTAGGATTGGGCGATCTCGGATCGATTTTCAAAAGATCGATCTTTTCCATTCCGATTTCCGATTTTTTGGATCGATATTTTTTACTCGAGAAAATCGAGAAAATCGAGAAAATCGATTTATTTGCTTTCGATTTTTTCGATCTCATATTTCGATATTTTTGTAGATTTGTTTTTCAATATACATCGAATTCAATCTCACCAAAGATCACCTAACATTTTTTTCAAACATAATATCAACATTTGGATCGCATCTTCTATGATTTACTTCCGTACAAATGCTGACAGAGACAGAACTAGCGGCAGGTACTGTAGGGATGTACTGTAACCAGTGGCTCATAGGATCATTGAACTAGATGTTGACATCAATTCCTGGTGAAATGTAGTTTTTTGGAACTGGTGCCAAAATGCAGAATCGGCTAAATGATAGACGTATGGCACGATTGGCTTTTATGGGATCGTTGTCAGCTGAGTTCTGGGCAGATACTATATGTTGAATTTCTAATAATGCTTTTTCAATTAATGTATTTAATAAAACGATGAATGCCCTGAAGATTTTTTTTGGGCTTTAAAAATTTTTATGGACTGCATACTGAGAAACAAAAATAAATGCTTTTGATGTTTCATTATAAACATGAAATTTGTATTCCCTGTTTAAAGAAAGGACGACGTTCCTATAAAATAAGCGAATAAATTGAGAAAAAAAAAGTTTTCGATTTTCCAAAGATCGATTTTTTGGTACCGATTTAATCAGTGGATCGATCTCTGCGTCGTTTGGAAAATCGATTCGACGAGATCGATCATTTTATAACGATCGCCCAATCCTACTAAGAATGGACCTCATATTAAATTCATACCTTGAGGCGAAAACTTCGAAAAATCTCATATATAATAAGGTCTCGAACGTATAACTCATCATCAGAGAAGAACGGACGTACGAATTGTGCTGCATTTATGTCGTTGTGTTCGTCTCCGCCCAAACTTGGATTGGAGTGATACGGAATGATCCAAATTTTAATAAAATGAAAGAAAGGGAAAGGAAGTTATAAAAAAACTAATCCCACATTTCCAAAATTGGAGATTTTTCGTATGAAATGATCCATTGTTGTCGAAGCGAATATTGACAGTTTCGGAAATATGTGTCGCGAGTTCGTGCAGCACATGCAGCTTTTGAACGGTAGAGAAGCGATCTGCAGGGTCAAACGGTATCAAGCATTAATCATCTAGTGAGAAAAATTACCGTGAATGTCCAATTATAACGTGTTCTAAAGTTCTGTATTGATTGGACCCAAGAAAGTGGTATATTGACATTGCAATACATTTTAGTTTCATTAAAAGACTCAAGGTTTGTGTTGTGCAGGTGGCAACATTAAATTTTCTCCGTTGAACCGTGAGTCAACCAGTCCCCTTTCGATCTGTGTTTAATCGCCACTTATTCGAATCAAGTAATTTCTTGTCAAATTCCCAATGGATGCTTTCAAATGACGTCATTAATTGCGATATATATATATATATATATATATATATATATATATATATATATATATATATATATATATATATATATATATATATATATATATATATATATATATATATATCTAGCTTTCCAACTATGATATAAACATATATGATATAATAAAGGGTCTCTTTGGTCTCTTTGGACACCTCAAAAAACACAAAACTGTAAATTTCCAAAGATTCATCTTTCATTTGTGCTGGATATTTTCGAGGTGAAATCGATTCCTCCTTCTAGCGTTAATAATTCTTTTCCAACCAAACGAAGTGGTGTTGTAATGATTATATTCAAAAGATAAAATGTTTGAGTGCTATATCTTCTTCTTCTTCAATGGCACTAACGTTCCTAGAGGAATTTCGCCGTCTCAACGTAGTATTACTTGCGTCATTTTTATTAGTACTTAGTTGAGATTTCTATGCCAAATAACACGCCTTGAATGCATTTTGAGTGGCAAACTCTAGAATACGCGTGATCACAGTGCAAGTCGGAGGAAATTTCTTTGACGAAAAATTCCCCCGACCAGAACGGGAATCGAACCCGAACACCCGGCATGTTAGTTTTGACGCTAACCACTCGGCCAAGGGAGCACAATGAGTGCTATATGCGTGTTACTTATTGATTGCTAAGCCAATGGTAGTTCTACGTCCACCTTGCGGTTATATCACAGGTGCAACCCACTTCTACTTCTAGTCTAAAAGGAATAAATGCATAAAATCAGAGCAAATTTTTCTGAACATCCTTTTCGTGGAATTTCTAATACAACATTTAAAATAAAAAATCCTGAATGCCGTGTAAAAAACTGAGCTTTCAGAAAAGCTTTTATCCTAGACACGACCACATAGTTAACGTTGAGTAACGTTACTATAGTTGTTGCAATATGATTTTGAATATTTTTGATAAAGATACGCCACAATCGCAATGGACCACTTAGAGCAACGGCCTCGCCGCCACTGACGTAAAACATGCCGTGACGAGCCCTTTTGTGTTCTTTGGCTCGAGTACGCGAGTTCCTGTAGCTTGCTGGTAGCGTCATTGTTCTTCTTCCTTTCCTTTATTCATGGATACTTTAAATCATTAAATTCATTCGTTCCCGATCGTCAATGAAGATTCAATTCCGTTATTTGATTTTGAAATCCGTGTTAGAGAAAGGTTCGGTTCGGTTTTCGAATCATGGAAACCTTCAACTTAATCAGTTCATTCGGCTCTAGCCTTGACAAAGGTCCTTTTGGATAACTCATCCTAGGCTCCGCTCATGTCTTGAGACAGGCAGTCTTTATTCTCGTTCGACGCTCGCCGGCAACTGATGTTGGCTCGATGACTGTCATACCAGATGTGCTGGAGGAATTCTTCTTCTTTTCTTTGTTCACGGAGACGTTAAATCATACGTCATACGTCTCCGAGTTGGAGGAACACACAAATGTATGGTGCCCGATTTTGTAGTCCGTGTTAGGGAATCGCCTTGAGGTGTTCACAAATTTATGGAAAATTAGAAGCTCTCATTTCGGCACTATTTTAACAAACCAACTATTGAAGATATCATATTTTTTTATTGCAATTCAAAAAAAGCGCAATGGAAATGGAGAGTAGAAACGCAAAACCATTGAAATTCGCTAAAACTTCTGTGTTCGACGTTGTCGAACGTTTTCGTGAATGAAAACTGTCGTTGGAATGGATCAAAATATGCGTCGTAGTCGAACTTACGGTCTGCAGCTGCGTTCCATGTTATTGAGAATAATCTGGGACAAACCGAGGGATGCTCTTGGAGGATGTTGTCGCCAAAATACAATTCGAACCGAATTATAGTCCGAGAAAGTTATGGTTTTTTTCGTGCCATACAACCAACTCAGGCGCTGTAGTAGAATCTAGAAGCTAAAACAAGCGCACGGGAATTGAAAATACAACAAGCCAAAGATACTTAGCCATGGGCGGTGAACCGTACATAAAGAGGCCAGTTGTCCCCTGATTCCATCTAATCGAGAAATGATGGGTAATTGTCAATCAAAAGAGTAAGAGAAGAGGCGCGGTGACTCGGGGTGCAACAGAAAGGAAAAGATGATTGAACAAAAAAGTTAGCCAAAATATGATGCGAGAAAAGAAATGTTCGCAATTTCGTTTCAATTTCTTGATGAGTTTTGCCTTCGTTTTTACTTCTCGACAGTTTTTATCTTATCAAAGTCCTTCCGAAATATTGCTAATTTCATGATTCCGGATTCTAATATATCTAATAGATATTTATTACAAAGTGAGAACTAACAGGTTTCGATATCGTCCTAAGAACAGTTTCACTCAGAGTTCTATTGCGCTGTGGTCTGCCTTTTAATGAGCGCTCACCTCCTCCGACGATGCCACTCGCGCACTCTTCTCCACCCAAGCCTCTCACCGGAAAAAGGAACACTGCTAGGGGCTCTCACAGGAGACAGGAGATCTGCTCGATTTGGATTCCACTGGATCCCACCGTTAGCTTTGCCAGCTCTCATGCATCACCCTCGCCAGGACAACTCCGGCTCCGGTGGCTCTGAGTATTGCTGGGTGAGCACCGCTGTCTGCATGCGGGGTCGAAACCGAACGGCAAACACCTCGGCGAAAGCTACTCAGTCTAGCTACGCACCCACAATCTGCCCAGCGTGTCAGTCTTGTCGGCACCATCGTGACGGGAGGAGGGAAATCACCCACACACAAGATAGCGCGAGGACTCGTCGCTGCTGTTGCTCGGCGAGGCGTACGCGAACGGAAAAAAATAAGTCCACTTTACGTGCTTTCCCCCGCGATGTGCGACGGAGCGCCCGTGAAAGGTGCATGAGATTCTAAATCAATTTAGTTCGGTGCTGGTGTGCTGGAAGTATTGTTGGTTTTGTTTTGTGTTTGTTCCCAATTTTTTTTTTATTCAGCGCGGAGATTTGAATTGTGGTGGCCAGGGCGAGGTGAAAGGACTCCGTATGTTGTGTATTTGTTGTTGAATACGAACAATAAATACACAACAGTACAAATCGCTTCCGAGCGTCGTTTCGAAGTGGGTGGAAAGTAGCACTCTACTACTGAGCCGTTGAGCAGTGCTGTTAGTGCCGATACACAAGGTTTACCGTGTTTCGAAAGGATAATGACGATGACAAGATCAAATAATGAGGAAAGTGTGGCTTCCGGAGACTGGCCGGAAGAGGAAGAAGCGAGAGAGAAAACGAATTAATTGCACAAGTGCTTTTGAGGCCGATGCCGGGGTAGCGTACAGAACTCCCAAACTTTAGTGGACACCACGAGGGTGAGAGAGTGAGATCGGAAGGGAGTCCTGTCATAAAAGGTTGTTCAATTATACTCGATGAAAGTGACGTGAATATTCGGTCGCAGAGCACGGTGCGGAAAGAAACGAACAAATGGTTTTGTGAAGGCAAAGTTTGCTGGGAAAAACAAACAGTGCAAAAAAATCGCAAAAAAGTTCCATACGGCGTGGGTGTTTACGTGGATCTGTTTGTGTGCAATCAAGTACGGAAACAAAGAAAAAATCATTGTCAAACTGAATTGTGTCGTGTAATTGAAGGTCTTTTTGTTTCCCACGGCGATCAAAATTTAGCTGCTGCTGCTGCTCTTCCTTGGCGATGGTTTTTCGGCAGAATGGTGGAAAATTCAGATGGACTATCGCACGGTGAAAAAAATCGTAGTGGAAAACTCATGAGCGAGCGAACGAACAAACAGTTGACTCATGATTGAAAGCAACGTGATAAGAGTTTGATTTTTAATTGAAAATTTCTCGTCGACTCCGAAAAAAGTGGTTATGGGCGGCAGAGAAAATGGGGAGAAGATGTACACAGCGAGCGATAACATGATCGGTGAAGAGTGATGGTCCTGGCGACATAGATCAACGTCGGACAGGCGGCTTCGCAGACACAGACAGGGAACGTGAATGCTGCCGAGGATGTCGGCAGGCGTCCTTTTGCGATTTACGCTAGACTGCTGCAAGATTGAT
Source organism: Toxorhynchites rutilus septentrionalis (assembly GCF_029784135.1). Classification (NCBI taxonomy): domain Eukaryota; kingdom Metazoa; phylum Arthropoda; class Insecta; order Diptera; family Culicidae; genus Toxorhynchites; species Toxorhynchites rutilus. Next base: position 160,148,092 of record NC_073746.1, read on the forward strand.
GGTAGCGTGCACATCATCGGGTGTGCAGTAAGTGTCTGTTATTGGAGTCGGAATACAAATCTATTGCCGCCTGGTGGGGGTGCAGATGTGTTTGTAGGTAAGTTGGATGATTGTCCCGCTTGATGGAATTTCGCTAACGCGAAATCTGTTATCGGTTGACTCGTGATGGATGTTCGCGTAGATTCGCTCGATGTGATCACACTGTTTCAACAGTGATATTGTTGTGAATGTTAGGTGAATGTTAGAAGAAAAAAAAACAGATGCCGCGTTTCCAAAGCTATTGCACTAAAACCATGAAAACGTAAATTTATGCATTTGCTTTTAAGCCGATGACGGTGGCAGACATGTCTACATGTGAACCGATTTTTTTTTCGGAACTGTCAATGTGTTTTCTCGAGTGAAAACAAGCGTCTTTTTTCAGTTCACACGTTGTTTACAAGAGCTTCGCCTTCACAACGGAGTACTCTTTGGGATTTTTGTTTGTTTTTTTATTTTTATCAAGGAACGGGCCTTCAATGTATAGTGTAATAAGTCGCGTGAGCTTGTACAAATTGGAAGAATATTCCGCAATAAAAAAACCCCTCACCCCAAACCGAAACCGAATCCATTTTTTTTGTGTTTCTAGTCGGATTATAGTTGATTAAATTGTATAGATCAATTCCACGCCAAATCAACCGATTACCGACCCTCTTCGATTTTTGTTTTGTAAACTTTGTACACCGTGAACCGGGGGCAAATTGATGACGATTTCTAGAAAAATGTAAACATTTCCAAAGTTTTCTGTTTAATATTTACCCAATCATTTTCAAAACCAGAACTGGTACTGAACTCACAAAACGTTGTGAACTGTTTTTCGAAAATTTTATTCAAACGTTAGTTTGGAAATTTTTTAGCGGAATTTTTTTTCGAAAATAAATGATTATAAATTTTTTTGAAATTTCATTATTTTGTGAAATCGTTACCAGTTGAGAAAAGTGACATAAGAATGTAATCTCCATGCGATTATATATGAAAAACTATATATAGGGTTGGGGAAAAAGAAATGTCGTATTTCTGATCGAAATTTGACGCTTTATTTAATATACTTCTGGCGGGTCATCAAAGATGTGTGAGGCCGAGCGTTGTCCTGGTGGAAAACAACACCATTCCTATTGATCATTTCTGGTCGCTTCTGGTCAATCGCCTGCTTCAAACGGTCAAGCTGCTCACAGTAGAGAACCGAGTTGAGGTCTGGCCACAGTTGAACAGCTCATAGTGGATGACTCTCTTCCAATCCCACCAAACACACAGCAAAACCTTCCTGGCCGTCAATCCGGGCTTGGCGATGGTTTGGGCCGGCTCACCGCGCTTCGACCACGACTTTTTTCGCTTTTGGTTGTCGTACGTGATCCACTTTTCATCACCAGTCACCATCTTCTTCAAAAATGGGTCGAGTTCGTTTCGTTTCAGCAGTGCATCACAGGCGTTGATTCAGTCTAAAAGATTTTTTTGCGTCAACTCGTGTGGCATCCATACATCTAGCTTTTTTTTGGAACCCAATCTTCTGCAAATGGTTCCAAACGATTTTATGGTCTATACCCAGTTCCTGGACAATCGAGCGAGTGCTCACATGCCGGTCTACTTGGATGATTTCAACGATTTTATCGGTTTCCACGACGATTGGCCTACCAGTACGAAGTGTATCTTCGACAGCCACTACACCAGAACGAAATCGATCAAACCAACGCTGTGCTGTGCGAATCGTTACAGTATCGGGTCCATAAACTACACGAATTTTTTCGGCCGCCTTCGTTGCAGTTTTATCTCGCAGGTAGTAAAAACGTAAAATATGGCGAATTTCTTGCTTGGTGGACTCCATCTTTGACGCGCTATAACTTGAGACTGAAAAGGACAATCACAACACTGTCAAAACGACACTTGTAGCACAGATTGTTGTCTTTAAATAGCCGTATAGTATGACCCAATGCGATAAGTACAACACAAGATATGTTTAAGTGTTGCCATATATTGACAATATACGACATTTCTTTTTCCCCAACCCAATATAACATTTTATTCTAGGACCAACCGTTCTCGGTTGGTCCTAGAATAAAATTGGCTCTCGTATTTGAAAAAAAAGTTCTTAATGACAAAAAAATATATGCAAAAATTAAACAAAAAGCCGCGGATACTTTTCAATGGACGAATAATTGAACTTTGGTGAACGTCCTTTTACGTTTGATGAGATGCCTAGGACTACCAAAATATGTGAACGGAAGAATTGTCAAACAATCATTGTATTTTACATTTCCCTCTGAAAATATTGCACATCTTATGTTTACGTAGTTCTCGAACCGCGAAAGTTCATTCACATCTAGTATCTGAAATGACGATTTTCCAAGCGAGAACAGAAGTACTCAACACCAAAAAATACCCCCGACTTGCATGTATTTGCAAAGCGGATTCCCCCAGGCACATTGATTTTGAAGTCCTTGTTAGGGAAACACAGCTCGGTGGGAACAAAAATACCCCCGACTTGCATGTATATTTGCAGAGCGAATTTCCACAGGTTCATCGATTTTGAAATCTGTGTTGAGGAAACCGTAAATCGGGCCTATCAAAACTTGGCAGTTAGGGCGTTTATGTAACGCTTGACATTTTACAGTTATTCAATTGTTCATCTCATGAAAAATAATATTTTATTAATTGTGATAGACGCGTAGAAATATTTCCTATCAGTTTATGCAAACATCTTTCCGATCTGTTAAGAAATGTTCTGGTTATAAGCATTCGAAATACGAGTAGGGTTAGCACACAAATCGGCAGAATAAATGTATGAGAAAAAAGAAAGTTCTTCCAGTTTTCATTAATTTAAACCGTTCAGAGATTAGCGGATTGTAATGTACAGCATATCAAACAAATCTTAGAGAATTTCCGATTCGATTGGTATGTAAATCATGAGAATTCATTCACAGTGAAAATAGTTATTAACGTTAACTTTATTTCATAAAAACGTGACCTGTTTTCTGATTTGGCACCCTTCCTGAAAGACGTAGTTCTACGTTAAAAAGTCTACATTCACGGAAATAAAAATATGTTGACCTTGAAGGTGAATTGAATAATTAATGTCTGGGTGGAATTTGTAATCATTTTGGAAAGATGTTTCGACATAGGACTATGTCTTTGATTATAGGGGGGTCACTCTACGAAAAATGTAACGATCCATTAAGAGTTTTCAAACGCATATTACTCAAAACGGTTATTGCGACATATGTTTTGTTATATACAATTAGACAGAAAATTTATACATTTTTCTTCTTGCAATGCACTTGCAATGCAATGCACAATTTCTTGCAATGCACTAACCACTTGCTTTCCCTCCCGACGCAACAAGCAATATTTTTGCCTGAATTCGGGCATTAGCTCACAATGTAAATTGATGCGTATAATGAAATATTCTCCATTTAGGGGAATTGGGGGCATAGTAATCACCCTACGGATTATGCTCATTTCCTACGCCCACATACCGCTTCAATCCCCGTTTTCGGAAGATTATTGTTGTTCAACTCATTGTTGCTTATGATAGCAAGCGACTTTTACTATAAAAAATTAAAATAGTACAAATAGTACAAAATAGTTTTTTACAAATAGAACATTTTTTACATTGCATCATTATTGAAATAGTATGGACATGTGTAAAATAAGTTTGTCCTATTCACCTAGAGTTGTAATTTAACTTTTCCCATACACAAAAAACGTAGGAAGAAACACATACCGTTTCGCATAATGAGGCTTGGTTTAGATTGGGTGGCATATTTTTCCTGTGTCAAAGCCACAAAAGGGACCCCTTCAAGAGCAGAATGTGATGAGGTATATCAGCTTCAGTAAACGCAACATTATAAGTAATTATCCACCACTGACCACTTTCTGACCAATTTCTATGTGAGTTAATAGCTAAGATTGAACAAAATTCCTGTTCTCCTCTTCTAGAATATGTGAACAGTCGTCCAAACTAATAATTTGTCCAAGATATCAGATTGAATAAACTAATTTTTTACTAAATTTTGAAAAATTCCTTAGATACTATCCGCACAGAACTACGGCCGGATGGCTATCGAGGGCGCGATTTCTGTTTTTATTTATATTTCGACATGTGCCAGCCCTACTGAGGTACAGGGTGGCTCAAAGTTCATGAAACTCATCAACCCCTACCGATAATAGGCATTTATCAGTTGTTGTATTGTATGTTGCCCAATCAATTCGTGCTCAATTCACGTTTTCATCGTGTAGGTCTTGCTACTAACAATTTATGTAATTGTGGTCCAGGATGATATCGAGCATGTTGGTTGGTTATGTAAAAAAAAGCAATTATTGAAATTAACTGGCTGCTGATTTATAAGATCGAAAGGGTATACTCACGTACATCAGATTATGATAGTTTGAGTAGTCGCGATCTTAATATTATGCTCCCCATATATGTCTTCCTAAGAAATCAGCTTCACTTCCTCGAATGCACATGCCCATTCTTCTTCCCCTTTCTTTTTTACATAAGCAGGACTTAGCTAGAAAGCACTAATGGCCATAGAATACTCAATTTACATCACCGGGCTATAAAGTTATTTCAAACAATGTTCCGGACAACGTGACAACAAAGGAGAAAATGGTATTTTTATCTATAATATAATATATTTCTGTAGTCATAGATTTATTTGACTTAGGCTTATATTTATGTAGATCTTAACTATTTAGACTTGTGTTTAAAAATGATACATGACGACTCTTTGTCTTCTTCTGCATAATTGAATAAACAGAAGAAAAGGGTAGTAATGATTTTAAAGGGTTTTTTGTGTACATTTTTGAACAGAATGTGGTTCCGAATTCTAGCACGTTAACTCATCTAACCCGTTTAAAGAATACAAGTTCACACAGGAAACGGGGTTTTCAGGGCTTCCATTGGATGTATCAAAAGAGAAAAAATACAGATTTTGAACAATGAAAAAACTCAATTCAAATACAATTACTACACACAATCACAGTCCTATGTTAAGATCCTGTCCGTGCCCCTAAGCCCAGACCCATCAACTTTTTTAGACTATCTACCGTTTCCATTCCAGGGCCGCCACTACATGGGCTGAAAAGTCCTGGGATTTTTTATGAAAGCGATCGTTTTTTTTGGGCAAAGCTGTATTGATTCCTCAACAAAGCTTCCATCGAGGGCAATACATTAGTGTGTTTCCAACATTCCCTTTCTGGATTACGAAACGTCTAAGTCTTCGAAATATGCCACAGTGCACAGTACTGCCTATTGGACTCAGGAGTGTGGTAATGGATCCACGATTCATCCATTGTTCGTAAGAAGTCCACTCCATCACGCTTCCAAAACGTCAAACTGGCTAGTGTACCATCAACGCGCCACTGTTTTTGGTCGACGATCAGTAAAAGCGGTATCCATCGCGCGGATAGTTTTTTCACGTCCAAAATGTGAAAAATATTAGGTTGGGGAAAAAGTAATCCATTATTTTCTCGGTTGCTGGCTTTAGTGGTCAATATCTCGCGTAATATCGATCATACAATTTCATGTTTAGGCTCGTTGTAAAGGTGACATTTAACACTAAAAAAAATATGTTGTTGTTTTTTATTTGTTTCGTTGAGTTTTGAATTACAGGGTGTGAACAATGAAAGTCAACAAAGAGAAAATTTGGCACCTTTTACACTTTTTCTTTTATAAAGGTGAAAATGCAAGCCAGGCCACTAAAATTGTGAATGGTGCCGACACTGTAACAAAGAAAAGTGTGTAATTTTTTTCTTAATTTTTAATTAATAAATAAAAGTATTTTTTTAGTGCAATACACTAAATTCAGATCTCTACTGTCAGCAAATGGACAGTTTGAAGCTAGCGGTTGATCAGAAGCGTCCAGAATCGGAAAACGAGGGGGTGTTGTGTTTCATCAGGGCAACGCAAGGCCACACAACTTATGGAGGTTGATTGGGATGTTTTAATGCATCCATCATATAGTTCGAAACTGGCACCAGGCGAATATCACCCTTTTCTCGCATTGTAAAACTTCCTGAGTGGTAAGAAATTGGGATCAAGAGAAGATTGTAAAAATCTATTGCTAGATTTTTTTCTCCAATAAAAAATAATTTCAATAATTTCTATGGGAGAAACATTATGAAACTACCTTTAGAATGGCAACAAATTTTACAACAAAACCGTGCATATTTGACCCACATCGGACAATCCGAAGCATTTAAAAAATATTTTGAATTACACCCAAAAATGATGGATTGCTTTTTCCTCACCCTAAATATATCACAATGGTACTTTTGAAATGCCTACAGCCTCAGCTAACTTGCGTAATTTCACTTTACGGTCGTTCAAAACGAGTTGATGCACTTGTTTTACGATTCCTGGACCCGTAGGCTCTTTTGGCCCTCCAGAGCGAAGTGCACCTGCAGTGCTTTCACTAATAGCATTTCATCATCCAATGCATTCCGTATTTAGGAGTTTTTCACATCAAAAACAATGTTTGATCAATATACGATATTCCTCTTTTTTCCATTTTCTATACGAACAAACTGTAGTTTGTGAACAAATAAACGATTTGTCATGAAACTTCACACATAGGCTAGTGACAGATGAACCTCTCGAAATGAATCTTGCTTTTTTTTAGTGGCGCCATCTGTTGAAAAATCCTGAGACTTTTCAGCTTTTCAGTATCGGCGCATTCTATGCACTCCGAAGCACAAAAGCGAATTGATTTTTACAATTTTTGCTGGAAGAGAGCTTCTGTGAATTTTGGAGTATGCGTGTGTATCTATAACTATAATTTATAACCTCATTATTTTTCTAATAATTCCATAATTCCATCCTTGCAGAACTTCTGTGGTTTATAGACTAAAAACTTTCCAAATGATTTTTCAACGAAGACGAAGCAAAACCTATTTGAATGCGTCAATCTAAATTTATCGTTAGACCGTGGGGTAACTTTTCATAATGAACGACTCCTTTAGAAGGTGGGAAAAGTTGTTGCTGGCGATAAAAAATACATTCAATTTCATGGCTGCTCCTACTTCCTAAGAAATGTTCTTCAAGCATATATCATACAAAAAAGGGTTAAAAACATACAAGAAAGGGTTAAGTAAAATCTTGTACTATCTTCTTCTTAAATGGCACTAACGTTCTTAGAGGAACTTCGCCGTCTCAACGTAGTATTACCTACACCATTTTTATAAGTACTTGAATGCATTCTGAGTGGCAAACTCTAGAATACGCGTGACCACAGTGCAAGTCGGATATCTTTGACGAAAAATTGCCCCGAACGGGAATCGTACCCAAACCCTCGGCATGTTAGGTGTGACGCTAACCACTCGACTACGGGAGCACAATAAAATCTTGTATTATAATATCATTATAATACAAGTATTCCAAGTGTCAGAGAAAAATCAACAGTAGTTTACTAGGAAGGCAATGGATGTATAAGAAAAATTTCATCATCGAATTTCAAAAACCGACCATGTACATTTTGTTTATTGGCCTAAAAAAATGATCTGTGCAAAGTTTCAGCTCGATCGGACATGATTTAGGGGTGCCTCAAAGCGCTCAAAGTTTAAATTTTTTGATCCTCGAAAATCTTCCAAGGGGAGTAAAGGAAATTTGGAAAATCGAATTTTTTTTTCGATGCCAAATGACACGAAAATGCATGAAACGAGATCTGGTGACATCTCGAAAAAAAATTTTTGGCCGAAAATCGATCTTTCAGGACTTAGCCAGAGAGGCAATGAAGGTATGGAAAAAAATGCGACCATGTGAATTTTGTTTATTGGTCCAAAAAAATGACTTGTGCAAAATTTCAACTCAATCGAACATGATTTAGGGGTGCCTCAAAGTTTTTTGAAGTTTTGAAGTCCCAAAAAGTCGATTTTCGGCCAAAAATTTGTTTTCGCGATAACACCAGATCTCGACGTTTTATGCCATTTGGCATAAAACGTTTTATGTCATTTGGCACCGAAAAAAAAGATTTTCGAGGATCAAAAACTCAAAAAAAAAATTGAGGCACCCCTAAATCATGTCCGATCGAGCTGAAACTTTGCACAGATCACGAGAAAACTCGTTACGGCCCTTAATGTGTTAAGTAGAAATATCCTTGGAAATATGTCAATATTATTAGTATTCATTAGTAAAATAGTTCACATATCTAAATGATGGGATGATCATTATAAAAGACAGTTCTGTCAATCTCACAAACGAAATAATTGCTTTTTTCGATGATAATTTATTGTACCTTTAGCTAATATGGAAAGAATTGTCATTTTCATTGTCAGCGGGATTTTGTTTTGTGACTTGAGTTATCGCAGTTGTCACACAACATTAAATAACACATAGGAGCAGTGTTACCACATTTTCATTTGTACCAGAGAGGTTAAAAATCTTTCTCATCTGCACTTTTTCTTCCAAAAATCTGTACCATCGAAAATATTCGTTGTAGAGAAAAATCTATTTTATTAGCATGAAAAAAATACTCATTTATTTACTACAAATACTACATTTACATTTTCAAGTCATTCGTTTGTTTACATAGTTTTTTTTCTCTGAATCTAGATTGCAAACTATCATTTATTAATATTTTCGAGCTGCGAGCTGATGTTTAATCAAATCTTTTGATCTCAAAATAGCGCTCATGCTGAGCCGATTTCAAAACTTATTTTTGTTTTGATTATGTTCAGAAAAAAATCGCTCGACAGCTGTCGAGGAGTGAGGCATAGTGAGAACGTTAAAAACAGTGCATCGAAGCTTCGGAAATGTGAGCGAACCGTCAATTTTTTAGGCATCCAATTTTTGTCCACCAATCTTGCACATGCTCGTTTACTAAAACTGTGATTTCCTTACGGAGTAATTTTATCTCTAGGGCGCGGAATTCATTCTCCCTGAAATCGTTTCCTATACAACTTTAATGCTTGTCGAATTGGAAAAGTTTATGGAATTTACCATTGTCGCTGCCTTGAGCGTCGGATGGTCGAAATCAAAACTTTTTCTCATCTGCTTGATCAGCTCCACGAAAAAAAAACTGCACCAAATATCCTTGAAAAAGATCTGCCCTTCGCTATTCGTTGTTCTGTTGGTTTTTCTGCTGCCATTCCAACCTAAAAGTTGTTGCCGCTTTTTAAATGATCTTCAAATTTATTAGCATTGGACATTGAACCAACGTTAGATCCCTCGCAGATATTAGTGAGAATGATCAAACAAGAGTCTTTCAGCTCTTGGTGTAGTATCGTGAATTCAGATTTATCAGCCCGGAACAAACGACTCAATCTGTTGGTCTGGAGCAAAATATACTCAAAAAAAAAAGCAACTGCGGTGTAAAAGTTGTCATGTACCTTAATATTCCTTCGTTCAAATGTAAGATAATTCACATGCGGAAAAAACCTGAACCAATCTGTACTTTTTGACGAAAATCTGTACCCTGTACCGTACAGAATCTGTACCAAAAATAACGAATAAATCTGTACCTTTCCAGATAAATCTGTACGTGTGGCAATACTGCCTAGAAGTAGCAGTAAACTCTCTATGTCCAAGCTGTAGATAATCAACAATGGCTAATCGTTCACTCAAGTGAACCAATTCTTTTGAACAGTTTTTTGACTCTTTCGTTCAGCGGAATAAATATCAGTATCAAGAACAACATTGAATGTTGTGAGGAAATAAACGGTGCTTCTTCTTAAAAAGTCGCAAATTGTTTATGAAAATATGTTTCTTACCCGACAGAGGTGCATGTAATAATTTGATTCACGCAAATTTGAACAATTTTTCATATTTTCTGTTGGGACTCAACCTAGGTTCCATGAATGATCACGTTTAATAATGGTAACATCAGAGAAAAAAATCCAGTAACCTAATTTTTTATTTTCACAAGCAATTCTTTTATGAATGCCGAAAAATAACACGAATCCGCAATATGTCAAACAATGGATTGAAATGAAAAGCATTTTTGCAATTTGTTTTCTCGCTCAAAGATTTTCGTTCACCTAATTCATGAATCATTTTAGCTTCGTCCGAAATTTTTCGAAAATCACACCTAAATACAGTGCCTAGAACCAATCCAAATTTCAAACTCAAAATTGAACATGAACTAACTAAATAAACCGCGTTTTACATGCGTTTTGCTTGTGAATTACAATATCATTCTACTTTTTAGCTATTCCAAGCGTTCTCGCTATATTCATTCGTTCCGTCCAGCAAAATCTGCTTTCCTTCTTGGATGGCACTAACGTTCCCAGTGGAACTTTTGCCTTCTCATCGTAGGTATTACTCGCGACATTTTGATTAGTAATACTTAGTTGAGATTTCTAAGTCGAATAACACGCCTTGAATATATTCTGGAGAGGCAAACTCTAGAATACGCATGACCTCAGTGAAGGTCGGAAGGAATTTTTTTGACGAAAAATCCCCCGGCCAGAACGAGAATCGAACCCGAACCCCCGGCATGATAAAGTGTAACGCTAACCAATCGGCATCGGGAATCACTAATCTTCATTTCACATGTATTCAGTTCAGATGCAATTTATTCGTTTACTAACAGTTCGTTTTGAATCAGTTCGTATGGTGTAACCCTTTTTTTTAAAGAACGACCCTTCGTTCACTAGTCTTTTCGCACCATACGCGAAGAGTTCACCTGTAAGTAGGGTGAACTCTTCGCGTAGTTTAAATAGAAATATATTTCAATCCGATACTAGCAGCCAAGTGTAGAATCCAACCTTCGGGATAAAAACAATATAAAATTTTTAACTACAACTACTTAACTGAAAATGGCGAATTCCAACATTCTTGAAGATAAAATCCTTCTCTTGAATTTGTGTTATGGCTTCACAATATGAAAATGGGATTCAGGTGTCAATTAATCTAAAATAACTCAAAGTTCTGGAAGAATGTGAATTTCTTGAATGTGAAATCTGACAAAAATACGATGGTTTTGATTGCAATATAATCGGAAAAGATAAAAAGTAATTATATTAATTTGAACTTAAAGTGCGTCAATGAAGTATCATGAAACAAATAGTATGAAATAGTACGTCGGTAGCAATAGAAAAGTATATATGGAAACTACCGAGCACACAGATACTTATGAATTTGACATATTTCCAGGACTGTTATAGTTAATTTTTGACAAAATTGCGGTTGAATTTTATCTGACACTTAGGGTATTTCTATCTTCATTTTTTTGCAATCGGGAACATAAAATTTAGTTCAAATCTCATCCAGCAATTAATTTGAAAATCGGAGCATGCACATTAGGGTAGCAATGATGCATGGAAAAAATTTCATCATCGAAAAAGAGGGAGTGAAGGAAATGAAAATGAAAAATCGAAATTTTTTTTTCGATGCCAAATGATTTAAAAATGCTTGAAACGTCGGGATCTGGTGTCATTTCGAGAAAAAAAAATTGTCGGAAAATCGATATTTTAGGACTCAGCTTGAGAGGCAATGAAGGTGTGGGTAAAAAATTATTATCGAATTTAAGGAACCGACCATGTACATTTTGTTTATTGACTCAAAAAAATGACCTGTGCAAAATTTCAGCTCAATCGGACATGATTTATGGGTCCCTCAAAGCACTCAAAGTTTTGATTTTTTGGCCACTAGGTCCCATTTTTTTTCGAAATAACACCAGATCTCGTCGTTTTATGCATTTTGAAGTCATTTGTCAATTTCTATTTTCCAAATTTCCCCCCCTTTGAAGATTTTCGAGGTACAAAAAATCAAAACTTTGAGCGCTTTGGTATCAAAACAAAAGGTACAAAAAATCAAAACTTTGAGCGCTCATGTCCCATCAGTGTAGAAAAAAATTATCTTCGCTAAGCTCAGATGCATAGATGTTTGGGCTTGGTTGCATCGAAAACCTATATATTCCAAATGAAAACCAAAATGACAGATCCAGACAACCAGTGTAAACGAGCAAATGAACTTTTGTTCTTCAATATGTTTTTAAGTTTATTTTTCCACCCAATGCCATTTTCATCTTGATTATTCAAATTGCCAGATATGAAATTCATTTTAGACAAATGAATATCAGCTGTTGTTTACTTTTAACCTGAGGCAGCTGTGTGCGGTTGGTTTTTATTTACGCCGTTGTTACCGTCTCGCCAAATAAAAATCCTGCGCGATTTCTTGTTCGTTTCATCGAACTCTGGCGTTTTTGTTCTCTAAATGGTCTAGCCTGGCTATTTTTTTTATTTTTGAATTTTGACTCAAAATCAATGCCAGAACGAATATCGTTTCGAATGTGATGAATACCAATTTGTTGCTTTTGATATTCAAGGTATAAATAACAGCGAAGTTATGAACAACACTCAATGCCGCATTCGTTCATTATAGCAAATTTGTTCATGCATCAGCGATATGAACAAAATGAACTCGTTTGTTATTGTCATCAATATAATGAGGCCAGTGTGTTTCAAGCTGAAAAAAGATCATTTACACTGAAATGAAATCATATTCGTTACTCGTGAATATTTGTTGATATTCTGAGACACTGTGTCCGATTGATCTGAATCTTTGCAAAGGTCATTTTTGGGCCAATAAACAAAATGTACATGGTCGGTTTTTGAAATGTGACATGCCCATTTGCGCTGCCACCCTAATGCACATGCCATCAATGGGGTGACTCCACTGGTCGAGTGGTTGTGACGGGAGATTCGAAAGAATTTTTTTTGACATGTATTGGTATGAAGATAAGCAAAATCATTCAGTCGTTTGTTTTCATGTTTCGATCCCTTATGATTGCTTGTTACAGTATCACGACAACAAGCACTATTCATATTTCAGCCGTCTGGCTTGCGATTTCGGTTTTGTCAAAATTAAATATTAAAATATCATACATCATACAAGCTACGATCTCTGTGTTTAGGCCCACCGGGAAACAGGGTTAGAATTAGAATCGACGCCAAATATATTTTACTAGCAGGCATGGAAAAAAACACATATAATGGTACCCGTTGAAAATGTGGAAAATGTGGAAAAAAATGTAGAAATGCTTGCCATACAAATTAAAAACAAATCTCTGCATAACTCGAGAACTAATCAAGCAAACGGAGCCATATTTGTCATGTGGAGGTTTTAGGGGGCAATAAATGTTTTTATAGTGTTTTGACAATCCTATTTGTGGGGAGGGGGAGGAGGTTTGGGTGCGCATAACTCGAGAACTAATAAAGCAAGTGAAATCAAATTGGGCATATGGATATTTTAAGAGGCAACAATATTTTCTGTGGTGGTTCGACACTCCTTCCTCTTCTCTAAGGGGGAGGGGAGAGGTGTTTGCATAATTCTAGAACTAATCTGGAGCCAAGTTTGGCATGTGAGGGTTTTTGGGTACGAGAAATTTTTCTATGATGGTTTGACATCCCTCCCTCCGCTGAAAGGGGGAGGGGTCCCATAAAAATTTTATACTTATTTCAACCAACCATACTCCAACGAAACATGACAATTGATAATTTTCGGAAAACTATGAAGGAAATAGAGAAAATTCCCATATGTTCTACAATTACATCGTGACAAGTGTTGTTAGTCCATTTGATGTTTGCGCTAATAACTATATAAATGAAAACGGATCGCCAAATGTGTAAAAAATGTGTAAGCGAAAAGATCGAGGAGATTTTAGATCCATACAAAGAATATCAAACTATACGAATAAAAAAAAATGATCCAGAACTATTTTCATTGAGAGAAAATTCTATTCAATGTTTCTATTGAAAAAGTCATAAAAATTGTAATAACTTGAGTGAATGGAACAATTATTTGCATCCACTCGGTTGAAGAAGTATCTACATAAACTGCTATGTAAAAACAACAAATTAATTGTGAACAAGAAAAATCAAGAACCGTCTGTTTAAAATCATCATGTTTATGACTGTTATTCGAATAATAACAAATTGAATATTATGGTAGCTCCTTGTGCCCGAATAGTTGGCGGCTTCATTTTCCAATTAGGTTGCGGGTTCCGACTTACATAAATGTATATCTTCAAACAAACGAGGCGCACTATTCGGCATTAGAATCTCAACCAACTACTAATTAAATAACCAAAATAATACCACGTTGAGAAGGCGAAACTCATCTGAGCGCGTTAGTCCCGATGAATGGAACATATTATGAAATTTGAAGCAAGGGCTTCTAATGTAAAGTATAGTTCTCAGTGATGACATAGATGATGCACAATTAGGCGTGATATCTCCATGTGGTGGCCGGGACATTTCCATTCACTTTCCAGAGTCGCTTTTATGGTTAATATATAGCGTGGATGTTGAAATGAAAGCGACTCATATTGTTTTTTTTTGTGTAACCAAATTGGAGAACAAGCGGCTGTCTGCCGCTGCATTCAGCTGGAAATTGTAAGCATACCAGATGCATAATAAGCGAGCTAAGCTCATTTCCCGAGCTGTTTCTCATTCACTCGCCAGGAGCAAACCACCGGGCTTCAGTGCTGCATACCAGACTCCTCCCGTTCTTATACACACACACGTGCCCGAATTCACCAACCCGTATTAATTCCATTAAACATTTAGCGATTCCAGCACATCGCCGTTTCACTTACTTAAATTGCATTACCGTAATTATCAAACAGTTACAGCTATTTCCTGGCGCATTCGGTACGCTTCCGGCGGTGCGAATTCACACGGTGCGCTCGCTGCTGTTGCTACACAACGCGTTTGGGGTTTTGCGGCTCCTTGTGGAAACATTGCTTGCGAAATCTGCATACCTTTTCGTAGCAGCATTCAGGATTCCTGCTAGATTCGGTGGAGCATTGCCATTGCTGCATCCGATAGTATCGCACACCCTTGGTGCACTCGGGTGGTGATTGGGTGGGTGGTTGGTTGTCTGCAGGTGGGGATCCAACAAACGGTAGTATCAAGTTGAGCGCTAGCTGCAGTTCGTCGGTGGCGTTAATTGAGGGTGAAATATTCCTTGCAAGGAAGTATTACCCGATAAACCTACATCTTCGCTGTTGTGGTTTGATACCGCTGTATGACGCAGAAAATCAACTGTTACCAAACTCGACATACATTTGGGGAACATTAGAACACGAATGACTCTGATTATGAGCATTACTGAAATATTATATCGATTCAATTTCATCAAAATATTTGTTTTTTTATCATTCAATGTAATATGGTAAATGAATACTTACTCCTTGTTTCCATCTCTCTCAAAAAGCCAACGTCACCAACATATATTCAAAGTTCAATTACCTGAAAAGAGAAGAAGGGGGGAAAAATAAATATTGAATCGTTGCATAAATTTGGTTCGCCAAATTGTGAAACAGCATCGGTTTCCCGGTGTCCTTAAGCTAGCGATACGATCGCCCTGCAAGAAGACCCGCAAAATATAACCGTACCGAAAACGAAGTAATTAACATTTTGCAGGCGGAGGCAGCCTAGTGTTCTGTCCTACTTGTCCAAAACACGGTGGGTAGCGAAGGGATAGAAGGGAAGCTGCTAATGATTTCTTGAAATTTATTTTCACCGACTGACTATAGTTTCAGTCTCAAAAAAAGGTCCGTAAAGAGAAGGAATCAGCTTTCTTCAAGTTGAACACTATTTTTAAATAGTGGCCACATCGGATTGTTTCACAACAATCTTTGTTACATCACGTTTCCTAATACTCCACTCGTGAGTAGTAACTCTTTAAACCAAGGCGTTGTACTATAGGTGGACCGCAATGTCAAAATTGCTGTTCGGCCATTGCTCGTGAAAAAACAAATTTGTTTACAAAACAAGTCGTATCTTTTGGTGACAAATGCATTCGTTGGTAAAATAGCTGCTCGCGCTTTATTGTCGAATCATAACAGTGTAGAAGGATGTTTTAGTATATCTTTTCGCCTTTCTTTCCAAGCAAAATGTACTTCTCCCATCGGCGGGGAAAAGAGTACTATCAGCTTACGGCGATGGTGACAAAAAAAACGCTGATTGTGGCTCCACTGATTTCGTTAGGGAGGAGGAGAATGCTGTGCATATACCGGGAAGGAGATCCGGAAAGGGCCGTTACAAGTAATTGGCTAGAGCAAAAGGAGGTTGTGCACTATATTCCACGAATATATATTTGCTTATTTTTTCCTTCAATTATTTTCCTTAGCGAGTTGACATTGAAATCATAACCACACACCCAAACAAAAAGTAAACAATTCTGAAAGTTACGTCTCGCTACTCGTCTCACGTCATGTCCTGAAAGTGTCAAGAACGAAACACCTATAGTTCAACATCTTGCTTAAAACTACTTCCAAAACTCACTCCTGAACTCTCCGTTGACAGAGATGCCAGATTATTTTCGATACAAATTCGAAACGCCAGTGTATTTTGAAAAACTCTGAAATACAGAATTGTTTGCTTGAACATTATTAAAAAATGCAATGAGAAAATTAAAAATGGTTATTACACCCTTTTTCAATCAAGCTTAACATTTTGACGTAGAACAACGTCTTTCAGGAAGGGTGCCAAATCAGAAAACAGGTCACGTTTTTATGAAATAAAGTTAACGTTAATAATTATTTTCACTGTGAACGAATTCTCATGATTTGCATACCAATCGAATCGGATATTCTCTAGGATTTGTTTGATGTGTTATACATTACAGTTCTCTAATCTCTAAACGGTTTAAATTAGTGAAAACTGGAAAAACTTCCTTTTTCCCATACATTTGTTCTGCCGATCTGTGTGCTAACCCTACTCGTATTTCGAAAGCTTATAACATTTCTCAACAGATCGGAAAGATGTGTGCATCAATTGATAGAAAATATTTCTGCGCGTCTATCACAATTAATAAAATGTTATTTTTCATGAGATGAACAATTGAATAACTGTAAAATGTCAAGCGTTATCTAGAAGCCCTAACTGCCAAGTTTTGATAGGCCCGAATTACGGTTTCCCAACACAGACTTCAAAATCGATGTACATGTGGAAATCCGCTTTGCAAATATACATGCAAATTGGGGGTATTTTTGTTCCCACCGAGCTGTGTTTCCCTAACACCGACTTCAAAATCAAAATGGCTGGGGAGTCCACTTTGTGAAAACATGCAATTCGGGAGTATTTTTTCCCCACTGAGCTGTGTTTCCCTAACACGGACTTCTAAATCAATATGGCTGGGGGAATCCACTTTGTCAAAACATGCAAGTCGGGGATATTTTTCCCCACTGAGCTGTGTTTCCCTAACACGGGCTTCAAAATTAATGTGCCTGGGGGAATCCGCTTTGTCAAAACATGCAAGTCGGGGATATTTTTTGGTGTTGAGTACTTTTGTACTCGCTTGTCGTTGTGCAGACCGGAATATGTTTCCCTAAAACGTACTTTTAAACTGAGAAGCCTGGGAAAATCGTCATTTCAGATACTAGAGGTGAATGAACTTTCGCGGTTCGAGAACCACGTACATACGAGAGATGCAATAATTTAAAAGAGAAATGTAAAATACAATGATCGTTTGACAATATTTCCGTTCACGTATTTTGGTAGTCCAAGGCATCATATCAAACGTAAAAGGACGTTCATCAAATTTATTTGTAACAAAGAACATCTATTACAAAATCTTATTATCTATTACAAAAATTTCGATGCATTCTAAAATAATATTCGAAGTGGCAAACAAGTGGATTGCATTATATAAAGGGTGTGTCACATCAAATTACATCACGGAAAAATTACATCACGGAAAAAACGCGTTCCGGAGGAGATTCGCAAGCAGAAAATATCCAAGTTTGCCAAAAAGTACATGGTGTGGCAAGCGATCTGCTCTTGCGGAAAGCGGAGCGCCCCCTTCGTGATGATCGGCACGGTAAACGGGCAGGTTTACCTTAAGGAGTGCCTACAGAAGCGCTTACTACCACTATTGAAGCAGCACGAGGGCCCGACCATCTTCTGGCCAGATCTCGCTTCGTGCCACTATTCAAAGGACGTGTTGGAGTGGTACGAAGCCAACGGGGTCACCTTCGTGCCAAAGGAAATGAACCCGCCCAACGCGCCGGAGCTTCGCCCAATAGAGAAATATTGGGCGATTATGAAGCAGGCCCTCCGGAAGAACCCAAAAGTTGTCAAATCGGAGGCGGACTTCAAGAGAAAATGGATTTCTGTTAAAAAAAAACTACAACCTGACGTTGTACAGAACCTTATGGACGGGGTAAAGAGGAAGGTGCGAGCATACGGGCTTGGGCTCGAAGTATGAATAAAAAGAAAATGCCAAAAGTTGTTTAATAGTTTTTATTTTACTGTCTAAAATTTTCAAAAGGATCGGTCTACTGGGCGAATTTTTACAGCGTTTTTTCCGTGATGCAATTTGATGTGACACACCCTTTAATTGTGTAGTTCTACGTCGTGTCTTGTCCTAGATACAACCCCTTACAATTTTTTGTTTGAGAAATCTTTTCATCTTACTTTTGACGTAGAAATGTGACAAATAGCAAAACGCTTAACGCTTATTGATGAACCATTTCTCGATGGATTTACGAGATTTTGCCCCAATCGATTTGGACAATCCCTAAAAATCGGTTTTGATATTGAAATTAGTTTGTTAAAATAGTGTAGAAATGACAGCTTCCAATTTTCCATACATTTGTTTAAACGACAAGGCATTTTCCTAATACGAACAATGAAATCGGGTTCCGCGATAGAAGCATAAAAGGCTCTCGTACCCGAGCGAACGAATGTGATTTCTGGTTTCCCAATAAATTTGAGTGCATTTGACTGTTCCAGACTGGAATGTGTTGTTTGATTTGATCATCAATTGCAGAACGTAGTTTAAAAGCAGTAAAAATAAGGTCATCGAGGCCATCGAGTTGTTCAAATGATATAGCATTAGATTAGCTGTTTGGTTTCGGTTGTAGTTCTTTTGGCAGAAAAGAACAGGTCCTAGTTGCGGACGGGCATCTCTGCCCGTTTGGCACGAAATCGAGAGAGATCCAAAAAGATTCTACACCGGAAGCTACTGTCGTAATTAAGAAAAAAGCACACATAAGAAGCAAACTCTCACACATACAAAACGACTTTCAGCACCACGTACTCGGAAGTTTGCCTCTGGGACTGCGGCGCTGCAGCGCCGCCATCCGAAAGTTTATTCGTCCAAATAAACAATTTATTTCGCTGTTTTAATTTAAATAAATGTTGCTAGTTTGACTGGAACTCGTGACCGTCACCAGCCACCGGCGCTATTACCGTCGACCGTCGCCACCGCCACACCGTTTCCCCCAACGAGAAAAAAAAACTTTTGCAATATCAATGGATGAGCGAGTGAGTTTTGCACACATTATTGGCCCGGATCGCTACAAGGTGAGAAGAGCAGCAGCAGTAGCGGGAGAAGCCCCGGTTCTGGTTGAATTTTACTCGAAAAACTTTCCATAATGTTAAAACTACAGTGGCACTGTTTTGCCGGAAAAACGACGACAAACGCTCTGGGAGCTTGTTGCGTATGCGGAGAAATGGAGACGGATACGGGAAGGAAAGGGATGGGGGACGGAAGCAACATATTCAACATAAACGTATGGTCCGGGGTTGGAAAGCGTCTGTCGAGATTGGGCAGCTCAGCGAAATTCGTCTGATCCGCTTCCGAAACGGGGGCGGCGGCGGAGGCGGTGGCATGTGTAGGAATGACTTTTTCGGGAAGACAAACTTTTGCAACCCGTGTGTTTTCCTTTGCTGCATTAGCTTTTGATGGTTATATTTGTGGGGTGTAGCTAATAAAATGGTGTATTTAGTTTTATAGTGGATGGAATGTTTACCATGTGTTGCGAAATTGCTCGTTGGTCACATCATGAATATGTTGTTGTTGTCTGGCGCCGGCTGCAATGTGAGGTGGCGATTGTTACGTTTAGCTTGATTGTTGAGCGTAGGATTGGTTTTTCCGACTATGATGCCACAATTATAATTATAAATTGTGACCAAAGTTTATGTAACGCCACAACGATTTGCATAAAAAACAACTGCGAAAATTACCTCCATCCGGGAACACACACATACGTGTAAATGAGCGAATTCATGGTACCATTTGTTTCCTGGTCCATCATTTTTGCTATCAATTCAAGCGAATCATTTTTCATACTGCGAAAATACTAAACGAAGTGCGTTATCTAAACGTTTTCGATAGCGTTAACTTTTTCGGTACATTTGTGGTGCTAAATGTCATCCATATGGAGACAATATTTAACATGGAATAAGACACATTTGTATATCAAAAAACAAAGATGTACAGTAAAACCTGTTTTTGTGCGGTTTTTTCATGCAAATTTTTCTTGTACGATTTTTTTTAGCGGTGTATGAAAAGAAGCATATTAGACGAAGTTATCGTCCATTTAGTTTTCTTCGATGGTTTATATGCATTTCAGTGCGGAAAAAGCATATTTGCGTCTCAATTATCCACTTCTGAAATCATTCCCCTCCTCTCATCAAATGCATCATCAGTTTTTGCATGACATGATTTCTAACAGCAACACTAGGGTGGCAATGGATGTATGGAAATTCATTATCGAATTTCAAAAACCGTCCATATACATTTTGTGTGTTGGCCCAAAAAAATGATCTGTGCAAAATTTCAGCCCAATCGGACATGATTCAGGGGTGTCTCAAAGCACTAAAAGTTTTGATTTTTTGGCCACTCAGGCTAAGTTCCAAAAAGTCGATTTTCGGCCAACAAATTTTTTTCGAGATAACACCAGATCTCGACGATTCATGCATTTTTAACATTAATTTTTGCGTCAATCGATTTCATAACAATTTTTTATATTGAAAAAAATATATATGCCATGAAACTAACTATCGAACAATTGAAAAATCTCAACCCCTAACGGAAATACTCTCTTTTGATTGGTCGAAATTGCGATACATGCGGCGGTTCCCTAACAGAGACATCTAAACCAAACTGCTTAGGGGAAATCGACATTGCAAATACATAAAAGTAGAGGGAACTTTTGTTCCCACCGAAAAGTGTTCCCTAACATAAATAAACACCAAGGTTTGTTCCTGCTCGAGAACGGGGTTTTCGGTTTAAGATGTTTGTTTTGTTGTGTTCATTTTCACCCAAAGAAAGATTATACGGCGAGAAAAATTGGAAATTTGAAGAAATATTAGGAAAAGTGATTTCTCATATGCTCTACATATAGTATAGTATAAATATTGTTAGTCCAATTACAATTCGTATTGGGTTGAATAAACACTCAGAGAGTAAAAATTATAAAAGAATATTACCTTTTCCATTTCAAATATGTTTTCTCTTCATTAAAGTAACAAGTTTTTACTGATCAAAAAAATTGATAATTGTGTTCGGTATTGTTAATTATCTTATATTACATTGGTGAATTTTTTCTTTATTTCATCCATACATAACACAGGAGGTATCACGTCTAGGATCACAGAGGACGGTTTTCATCATATCTCGTTCCACTTCGGCATCTTTTATCTGATACGCACCATCCAACTACTGTTCACCATCCTTCTATTATCAATACTCGGTAAACACTGGTGGAGTGAACATACAATACCGAACAACAAACAAAACGGCCCTTTTCAGGGCCACCAAATCATTATCAAAGAGTTTACCGATGTAATTTCTCCAACATATCCAAAATCAACAGATAGCCTAACGGAATCCTACGTCAACTATGCGGTCGTGTATCGGACACAACCCTCCTGTGGCATGGTCGATTCGATAATTATGATCCATACATTCATTGCCTCTCAGGCTGAGTCCCAAAAGGTCGATTTTCGGCCAAAATTTATTTTTCGAGATGACACCAGACACCAGATCTCGACGTTTCATGCATTTTTAAGTCATTTGGCATCGAAAAAAAATTTCGATTTTCCAAATTTCTTTTACTCCCCCCTTGGAAGATTTTCGAGCTACAAAAAATCAAAACTTTGAGCGCTTTGAGGCACCCCTAAATCATGTCCGATTGAGCTGTAACTTTGCACAGGTTGTTACCCCCTGTTACCCCCACTGTCCGCATTACCCGCACTTCCCCTATTAGGATCTGCGCCTAAGGGCACAAATGGAAGCTTGAGGTAGGACTATGATTGTTGGAAAAAATAGTTCTTGAATAAAAATTAGAAAAATAACAAGAACTGTTTTGCTACATGGATTGGTATTTTGTAAATGGGTTTTAAAAGATGGAAAGGTAAGAAGATTTCGAAACTTTGAGACAAAGAAGAATTGCCAAGTGGATTTGGAAAGTACAGTTAAGCCGGTTCGCTCCCCAAAAACATTTGTATTTCATGGGAAACATCGCCCATTGAGATATCATGAACTGGTTCGAAAAATTTCCGAAATAACGGCCATTTTTGTTAACAATGAGTTATTTCTCATGAACAATCGCTATTTAGAAGCTCAATAATAGAATATAATAAAATATCGAATAAAAAATACGGCTGTGTAACGCTTAAGATGATTCATGTTTTAATGCTGATAAAACATTTCAGCCAAATCGGTCGAGTAGATCCTGAGATATTGATACCACCAACTGAAAAAAAAATAATTTTGAGAAATTCGCGTTGAAAAATTCGTGCAGCAAAACTACATCCCTTGTGATCCCTCCTACTTTTTGCTGTAACTTTCTAGCAAAATCAAATATCAAAAAACCCTTTTAGGGCAACAATTCTGAGGGCATAAAGTTGCCAAAAATGCGGAAGAAATAGATTTTTTCGACCTTCAAGACCTTCTAGTGTTATGTGAGAAAGGCAGGCGGAAAGTAAAATTGGAAACAAAAACATTCCTATTTAAATTCGTTATATTTTGTGATTGTTGTTACCACTATCCAAACAGAAAAAAAAGAATGCAGGATTACTTTCCCGTCTAATTGTATATTGTATATCGTTCATCACAACAACAATGATGCGCGATATGCATCTGAAATTTCTTAAATATGTCTCATGTTCAATTTCGTACAGTATAATAAAAGTTACATAATTTCATAAAACAGCTCATATCACATCCGAAGTGTGGAGTGTTCCAAGCGTTTCACAATCATAATACAGGGCGGACTCGATTATGTACAGTCTCCGATTTCTATTCACTGCATATAATCAAATCATGCGTATAACAGAATTAAAAAATATTTTTTGTTTGTTTTTTATGCATTTAGATTTGGTTTTTTGAATAAAAAAGAAGAATTTAATTTTTAATTCATCCCCCTAAAGGCAGAACACTTTTCTCACACGAAAAAAACATTTTTTTCTTGATTCTCTCAGGAGGTGATATACGATCATATTTGATGGAAAAAAAACCTTCTACGTACCGGGCGGACTCGATTATATGTGATTTGATTATATACAGAGTTTTCCAACTTAAAATTCCGAAAGTAAATTGAAATAAAACACACTTAGAATTCGAATTTCGATGAAACTTTTATTTCAAATTAAAGTTTGGTTTATGCCATTATGTGTGAAATGCAACATCATTCAAATGTCCACCTAGGGCTTCCTCGCACACCTTGATCCGGAACAGGTAATTTTCCATGACTTTTCGGCACATATGGGGCGGTATCTCGGTCATAACTTCACGAATTTTGTCTTTCAAATGTTCAAGAGTTTGCGGAGAGTTGGCATAGACACAGTCTTTCGCATAACCCCACAAAAAAAAAGTCTAGCGGGTTCAAATCGCATGATCTGGACGGCCAATTGGCATCACCAAAACGCGAAATTATGCGTCCCTCAAATTTCGTTCGCAATATGGCCATGTTCGGTCGTGTTGTGTGGCACGTGGCGCCGTCCTGCTGAAACCACATGTCATCCGTATCCATATCTTCAATTTGTGACAAAAAAAAAATCGGTTAACATGCGATCATAGCGCTCACCATTCACAGTTACCGTCTCGCCGTCCTCATTTTCAAAGAAATACGGCCCGATGAGTCCACCAGACCATAATGCGCACCAACAAGTGACTTTTGGCGGATGCAATGGCCTCTCAACAATCACGTGTGGATTTTCTGAGCCCCATATACGGAAATTTTGGGTGTTCACATAGCCACCGAGCTCGAAATGTGCCTCATCGCTGAAGAAAATTTGATGCGAAAATTCAGCATTTTGCTGCTGTTGTTCGTTCACCCAATCGACGTATGCCCGACGCATTCCATGGTCACCACGCTCTGATTTTTGTACCAGTTGGACTTTACATGGATGTAGGTGCAAGTCCAAATGCAAAATTCGCCACAATGATGGGTTTGACAAGCCCAATTGCTGAGCACGCCGAGGAATCGAAACATTCGGGTCATCCTCCACACTGGCAGCAACAGCAGCAATATTTTCGGCACAGGTTTCACAATATCCGCTACGGATCCAGTTTGTTCGAATTTACGCACTACATTAGCGATTGTGTGCTCTGTAGGCCGTCCATGACGACCAAAATCCGTCCGTAATGCTCGAAAAACATTTGCCGGTTTTTCATCATTTTTATAGTATAATTTAACAAAACTAACACGTTGTGTGATGCTAAAACGATCCATATTGTAAAATGGCAGACATTCATCTAACGATATGACGCTTTGGTTGACAGCTATGTCAAACGCTTGTCACCCCGGGGTGTATACTTTCGGAAGCCCGAAATGGAAAACCCTGTACAATTTTGGACTCGATTATATACAGTCTAAAATATATTTTTTTACATTTAAAAAATGACTTGTTTCAAAAAAAATGTGGAATTTAAGTGGCAATGATATGTACAGTGGTGTAAAAATCGTGATTTTTGAAGATTTTGCTTGAATTTGCACCAGGAAGTGTTTATATCGATATTGCGGCGGAATTAAGAAAGATTGAAGTTGGGTGTCAAAGAACAAAATGTAGAGTGGTTTGAGAGTTTTAATTTGATAACAAAAACAATCAAGTTTAATATGAATTTTTGGGATAAAATTAATAATCACACATTAAAAATTACTAACTTTGAAATTGCTTCCAAAAAAGTTATTTAAATCCATCCATTCAGATGTTCCACTACTATATCCTGTACTAAGTTTTCTCATCTTTCAAATGAAAGCAACAGAATTGGCTTATGTGACATACTTTTCAGTGTAGAGTAAGTTTGAGGCAACAAAGTCCGAAACAAACAATAATTTCTTAAGTCTGTCATTGTTGAAATTCGAACATATGCGTAGAAGGATTTTTTCATCAAATGAAATCGTCTATCACCTCCTGAGAGATTCTGGAAAAAAAAAGTCATGTGAGAAAGGTATTTTCTGGCTTTGAGGGGATGAATTAAAAATTAAATTCTTCTTTTATTCTCAATAAACGAAAAATATATGCATAAAAAACGAATAATTTTTTTTTTGACTCGATTATATACAGGATTATATACAGTGAAAAAAAATCGGAGGCTGTATATAATTCAATCCGCGCTGTATATGGTCGAATTTCAACAGTGACAGAGTTATAGAACTTTTTTTTTCGGGTTCTGTTTGTCTCAAACTGACTCCACATTAAAAAGTACGCTACGTAAGACGATTCTATTGCTTCCATTTGAAAGATGAAATAATTTAGCAGAGTATATAGTTCCAACACATTTAAATTAGTGGATTCAAATAACATTTTGGAAGTGATAAACTTAAAAGATAGTGATTTTGAAGATGCTATTATTAATTTTATCCAAAAAAATCATCATAAACTTGATTTTTGCAAATGAAAACAATGATCTCTAATTGCTGTACAATTTGTTCTTTGACACCCAACTTCTATATTTCTTAATTGTGTTATTTTCAACCTCCTGTACAAACCCCACGATAGCCGTTAAATCAAACCAGCATTACCCGCTTCTTATACATCTTAAACGTGTACAAAATATATGTTTCGGACATCGTAAATGCTATCAAACGACCAGAATGACTCAATCAAATGCACACAAGCAATGTTATTATTCTTCCTTCCCCTCCTTTTCAAATAAATCAACGGTAAGTAGGTCCGTCGTTGTCCGTAAACATTCTTCCCCCATGCCGCATAACGTTTCGCAAACTGATAAATTATGTAATCCTAAAGCACAAATCACTCCGATACTTCCATCTAAATTAACGTGTCGTCATAACGCTTCGAAACAATTAACGAAGTATCCCCATTGTGGCCATTTTATTGCTTTGTCCGCAGCCTTGTCCGGGCCGGGATGATGTGTTAAGTTCGTCTTGGCCGCAAAGAATAGCTTGGATCATCATTTTCGTACCCAGCTATCCAGTCCTCCGCCCCCAGTCTCCCGCGCACACACACACAGAGTTGGTCAGCCCTAACGGGGCTCGGATTGGAAGGCTCGCGTGAAATACGCTCCATTGTGAGATAAACTCCATCAGCTTTCAGCGTTTTTTATGATCCCCCATCCCTCACCGGTGGCCGCAAAATGCTGCGAAAATAGCCCTCGAATTTGTGTCAGTTGCAGCATCGCTGTGGCTGCTCCGGTCATATATATTCAGCAGGGCTAGAATTCTCCCGTGTGGTCGTTCTTGCGGCCTGACGATGTTAATAAAGTCGTAAAAATATTAAAACGGCTTTATGGTGTTTCCCCCCGCTGCTATCCCGCTCGTCCTTGCAGGCGCCGGTAGCCGGTCACTGTCTTCAGCTGTACCTGGTGCGGATAACAGGTAAAATGTGTAGTCTTCTGGGTCCTCCTCAGCGCACAGGGCCAGCTTTTATCATCTCCCGTGAAGCCCGATGTACGCATTTGGGAGACGACAGCGAGCTGTATTTCACTGTCATAACTTTGGCGCACATTTTGTGGTGTGGCACGTGTTGGATCGCCGGCTAGGTTTATGTGGTAGAGTCTTGAATATTTCAAACATTTCCGAGCCGGCAAATGGATCCGATGGGGGGAAAAAATAACGAGTAATGTTTCCGTAGGTAAAATTCGTAATCCTCGTGCTTGTTTTAATGATAACTATGCCAACCGTAATTTTCGAGCTTTTAATTTTCGGCCTTTAATGTGTGATGATCCAAATTCACTGTAGCAGGTGTTTCATCTTTCCAACAAATACCGCCGTACAAATATGCGGGAATCTCATCAGCAATGACTAACACGTACAACAACATTCGCCTTGGCTCGGCAAGGCTTGGCACACACGGGAAGGATACGCCAAATTTTATCATTTGTACCAAACCGTTCACATTCTTCATTATTTCTGAGTTGCGAGAAGACTTCCTCGATGCTTTCCTCGTCGTCGAAGAAAGTTCGATACATTGCACGGAAAATAATCCTTCGGGGAGACGACAACGACATAAAAGTGTCGAAGATGTTGTTGGGAGAGGAAGGAGACGGATATCCCTGCCGTTACGATGCTCCGTACTATTATATAGCTCACCATCAGTGTCAATTTTATTTTATTAACGCCGAATTAGTACTGACAGGAGGCAGCTGCTGCCAATATCGGTCTGTCTGTCCTTTCGCGGCTGAGTTCGTTTCTTGGCGAGCAACAAAAAAATAAATAAGCTTTTTTTTCTTTGCTTCGCTACTCTCTGCACAGCAGCAGGGATTTCCGCCTCCGAATGTGCTATAAAATGTGTAACGGAATATGAGTGATACATAAAAATCCTTTTCCTTTCGCGCTGAAAGTGCGGAAAAATTCCTTTTCCGCTGCACGTTGTCCGTCGTGTCGTTCGGTCGGATGAATCGATCGATTTATGATGATTCTAAAATTGATTCCCGCGACCGATTCGGGCGCTTTGTGTTTTTTTTTCCTGTCCGTTCCAACACTGCAAATAATTTAGCGCTTAATTGTTTTTCCGGTCCTTCGGCATTGTTTTCACTCTACCCCCGAGGGGAAGGAAGAAACCGGAAACTGTTTCGGCCGACTGCAAACGATGATCGATTCCTATGACGTTCTCTGTCCCTAGCCAGCGGCAATCGCCGTCACCGCTGTTTTGTTTTGTGAAGGGTTGCTTGCTGCAATGAGCGATGGATTCTGTCAATTGAAAATTTGCTCTTGTTGATTTACATCAATCCCGGGGGTATGGATAATTTATCCGCAATTTTCGTTCGTTCTATTTGTTCGACTTTATTTAGCGTGGATTTGGGATGTTGCATGGGAATCGGACATGATTTTACTAAAGCGGAACTGCCAAATTACAACAGTGGTGTAATCAACCACGAATACAATGGAAAAAAATATGTGATTTGTCAGTACATCCCATACACATCGTATAGTAAAATAAGCACGACAAAAATTGTAGGAGCAAGTTGCAACATCGAGATTTTCTAATGATTTGTGGAACTATGTAAAAATGGTACACCTTAAGATTAGATATTTATAATTTGGAAGCTCGAACCTACAAGCTTTTGGAATCTTCTAATTATATATTTTTGCTTCAATGTGTATAGGGGAACTTCGATATAACGTACCCTCGTTATAATGTACATTTTACCTCGATATAACGCACACATTTCCAAAGTCCAAACGAATAATTTTTTGAATACTTTTTTTCTGAAAGAACAATAAATTATCTGTATTTTGATAATAAAGCTTATTTTCTACCTTTAATCCAGTGGTGGCCAGGTATAGACATGGTGCGGGTCGCATTATAATTTTCATTAGAGCCGCGGGCCGCAATGACTTATTTCTCACTACTGTTCATAATGGAATGTAAAATATACGTATTTAACTAGTACTTTTTTTGATTCGTTTTTCATTTCAAATTAGAAAGCATTCATAACTCGAGAAAAAAATGAGATAAAAACCCAAAACTTTTATTATGGCTATACTTGATCATGTGAATATGGTATCACGATTAAATCGGACGTTTTTCAATCATCAAAAAGTTTCTACAATATCTTCAATATGGAAAATCCTTCAATACAAACATACTCCAACATCGTTTCGATTTCACTCGAACTTTTTTCTTGAGCCATTTTATCTAAATCAGCTTGAATGGAAGAGATAACTATGCGAAGCGTGTTTTCCAAGTGACTGTCAGTGATTTTGTTTCTTAATTTCGATTTCACATTCATAACTGAAACAATTTTTGACAAATATTTGTGGATTCAAACAAAGAAGTAATAAAATGAGCATGTTTTATTAGTATACTAGCTGACCCGGTAAACTTCGCCCCGCCCAAAATTTGTTTTTTGTTATCAATAGCAATAAAAATAAAATCAATACCTTCAAACATTCACGTTTTCTTACTAAGCGCATGTTCATGAGTCCAATCGCAGAACTGTTCATTGATTGATTTTCTAATCGACCCCGTTGAATTTACCTTTTACTAAAAAATTCCTAGTACTTCTACCAAAACTCATCTTAATAATATCAGATTATTTTCAGACACAATTCTCGTTCAATATTTTTCAAACACTTGAAAATAACATGTTTCTCCGTTACATGGAATAAAAGTTTGATACAGAAAATATTATAGAAAAAAGACAGACCCCTCCCCTCTTCTCCCCTTAGAGAGGGGTGAGGAGTGTCCATTCACCATAGAAACGTTTCGTGCTCCCTAAAATCTTCAAATGCCAAATTTGGCTACATTTGCTTGATTAGATTTCGAGTTATGAAGAAATTTGTTTTTGATTTGTATGGCAGACCCCCCCTAAGAGAAGGGGGAGGAGTATCTAACCACCATAGAAACATTTATTGCACCCTAAAACCTCAATATGTCT
Source organism: Toxorhynchites rutilus septentrionalis (assembly GCF_029784135.1). Taxonomy (NCBI): domain Eukaryota; kingdom Metazoa; phylum Arthropoda; class Insecta; order Diptera; family Culicidae; genus Toxorhynchites; species Toxorhynchites rutilus. The sequence goes on from NC_073746.1 coordinate 160,177,649, forward strand.
AATTCGGTTCCATTTGCTTGATTAATTCTCGAGTATTGTAGAAATTTGTGTATGATTTGTATGGCAGCCGACCTTAGAGAGGGGGGTGGAGTGTCTAACCACTTTAGAAACATTTTTTGCCCCTAAAACCTGCACATGCCAAATTTGGTTTCATTTACTTGATTCATTCTCGAGTTATGCAGAAATTTGTGTTTCATTTGTATGGCAGACCCCCCCCCCCTGTTATAGAGAAGGGTGGAGTGTCTAACCACCATAGAAACATTTATTACACCCTAAAATTTCCAAATGTTATTCCATTTGCTTGATTAATTCTCGAGTTATGCAGAAATTTGTGATTCATTTGTATGGCAGCCCCCCTTAAAGAGGGGGGCTGCCATACAAACCACCGTAAATAAACGTAAATAAATGTTCAACCACCGTAAAAACATTTATTGCTCCCTATAACCTCCACATGCCACATTTGGTTTCGTTTGCTTGTATAACTCTCGAGTAATGAAGAAATTTGTGTTTCATTTGTATGACAGACCCCCCCCCCCTTTAGAGAGGGGGGACTGGTCTGGAAATATCATAAGAACCTTCCCCGACCCCGAAAACCCCTACACACCAATTTTCATGTCGATCAGTTCAGTAGTTTCCGAGTCCATAAGAATCAGACAGACAGACAGACAGACAGAAATCCATTTATATATATATATATATATATATATATATATATATATATATATATATATATATATATATATATATATATATATATATATATATATATATATATATATATATATATATATATATATATATATATATATATATATATATATATAAATGGATTTCTGTCTGTCTGAGCCAATTTTCCAGAACAGGATGTGGCATCAAACATGTCCATTTTTGACGCATGTTCCGACTCATACTTTCGTTTCAGATTGAACCTTCAAAACAGCAGCAGCTTCATTACAAATTAAATAATCCATGATGTATGTAAAAAAAGTATATTTTAGACAATTTTCCCTCGAATACACTTCCTTCGTCACTCACATTTCATTTTTTTACTGGTGCAGGCTTCCGTTTTGCTTCAATCTTCTCAACACACACAGCGATAAAAAGGCGATTACCAACAGACACTGAAATGGTGAATGAACTCGACTGCCAATTTGACATTTGAGTTGCATGTATGGGGCTACTCGCAACCGTGAGCAGAACAGAACCCAAAACGTGAAAAAGTCCTTTGAGTACTAACGAAAATTGTCAGAAGGTTAAATTAACCCAAAAAAAATGGAAAAGGAAATATAAAATGAGCAGCTTGGATACACACTATTAAAAATAATTACTCTCAAAGTTATTTTTATTCAATTGTATGGAAAAATTTTCAACTATATTCTTAATTTCGTTCATATGGCTTTTTTTTTAATCAGGCTGCAGGCCGTATGAAAAACGCTGGAGGGCCGCAGGTTGGCCACCACTGCTTTGACCAATCCCGAAACACAACTGTTTTGTGATTCCGGATTCTAAATGAATCAAACTTCAATCAACAGTACGAAGGGAAACATCATGAGAAAGGTTGGCTTCGTCTCCTAGTTGAATTTATTCATCAACCATACTGAAACTGCAACACAATAAAGTAATATAAGCTACGTTTCTGAGTTATTTATCATGCTTCGATATAACGTACAATTCTGAAAGTAAAATGTACGTTATATCGAAGTTACCCTGTATGTGTAACGAACAAAAAATCCTTCTGTTTCGACGTAAGACTACGTCTTTAATTTCTGTATAGGGATGTAGGTTCAATGTTTTGAAAACGAGAGTGTTACGTTAGAGAAAAAGATTTTGAGCGTTTTGTCTCTTTGTCGGTTGAACGAATTGGTATGATAATCTTATCATTCGAAAGGCAAAATGTCTACGAGTGATGTGTTTTTATCACAAAAACTTGTCTCAGTTGCTCGAAAAGTGCTTTGAATGCAAACTACTGAAATCTAAAAAAATGTATACAAACGGTTTCCGGAGATCGGAAATCCACTCAGTTATGATTTTGCAGTGTTTGGAGCATATTATCGCTGCCAATCTGTCTGCGCTGCCAGCACTGTGCTCTCCCTGATCAATCTGTTTCTATTTTGCTACCGGTCTGAAAGGAATCTCTAACGAAATATATCCTTCCATTTATTTATTAGGAACTGTTTTAAAAGCCATTTTAATGAATTATGTACTAAGTCAAACGGTGGTCCTACGTGAGCCTTGCGGTTATATCATAACTCACCCGTAGTTTTTTTGTCGAAGATTTTGTAGACTACGACCATAGTTTTGTAACCAAACCAATAACGAATAAATCAGACCAATAATTTAGTTTTCATTTATATCATAGGACGTTGCAATACAATCTTTGAATAAAGATACATTTTTTATTGAATAAAATCAATATTTCTAGGGATGTAGATAGCACAGAAAATCTTTAGGAAGTTTTAGAACTTTGATTGAGCTCTGTACAAAGTCAAAGTATTGCTTCGGCGTTAAAAATTATTAGCATTGTTTACATCAATTTAGAAAAAGTAACAAAAACGGATGTTTGTAGTTTTTGACGTAGAACTACGTCTTTCAGGAAGGGTGCCAAATCAGAAAACAGTTCACGTTTTAATGAAATAAAGTTAACGTTAATAACTAATTTCACTGTGAACGAATTCTCATGATTTGTATACCAATCGAATCGGAAATTCTCTAAGATTTGTTTGATATGCTATACATTACAATTCGCTAATCTCTAAACGGTTTAAATTCATGAGAAATGGAAGAACTTCCTTTTGTTTTACCGATCATTAGAAATACTGGTAGGATAAGCACACATACCCGTATCTCGAATGCTTATAACTCGAACATTTCTTAACAGATCGGAAAGATGTTTGCATCAATTGATAGGAAATATTTCTACGGAACCGGAAACCGCTTTGCAAATATACATGCAAGTCAGGGATATTTTTGTTCCCACCGAGCTGTGTTTCCCTAACACGGACTTCAAAATTAATGTGCCTGGGTGAATCCACTTTGCAAATATACGCAAGTCGGGGGTATTTTTTGGTGTTTAAGCCCCGCCGCACATGCCCACACTCGCACTCGTTCACGACACTGCGCCAATGTCACATTGACATTGGTGGGCACGTGTGTGTCCGCAATTCGTTTCACGAGTCGTACATCAGTCAGTGAAGCAAGATGGACGCGATTGATATAAGTTCAGAATCCGACAGTGATAACGAGTTTTCAAATAGATTATTGTTAATAAGGAAATCATCCGAAAAAAAAATATGGAAGAGCTCTTACCTGTCCAAAAGGAAAACACATGGTGTTTTACCACGTATAAGCATTTTTAACTTCGAACAGCTTCAATCAGTTCCTCCATTTTGCACTCGTGACACTGCCACTCGAAAACAATGTCTCGGTCACCTAGCAGACACGCACGTGCACGTTCATGTACGTGCCTGCGTCGACACGTTAGAGCAAATGCGGAGTTTGGTACTGCGTCATAGGTTTTAAATACAGCCACTCGCACTCTGCTCGTGGCGGCCAATGCGAGTGTGGGCATGTGCGGCGGGGCTAATACTTTTGTATCCGCTTGTTGTCGTGCAGACCGGAATATGTTTCCCTAAAACGTAATTTCGTCATTTCAGTTACTAGAGGTGAATGAGCTTTCACGGATCGAGAACTACGTAAATATGAGATGTGCAATAATTTCAGAGGAAAATGTAAAATACAATGATCATTTGACAATTCTTTCGTTCACATATTTTGATAGTCCTAGGCATAATATCAAACGTAAAAGGACGTTCATCAAATTTATTTGTAACAAAGAACATAATATATTACAAAAATTTCGATGCGTTCTAAAATAATATTCGAAAAGGTAAACAAGTGGATTGCATAATGTAATTGCGTAGTTCTACGTCGAAACTATACGGTCGTGTGCTAGATACAACCCCTTACATTTTTTTCCCCAAAATCTACTGTAACTTCGCAAATATTACAGCGGATTTAGCAAATATTGTAATTATCATAGCCTTAAAATCATTTATGTATCATATTCAGATGTTCGTTTATCACGAGGTTACAGCCTTTCAAAATCATCCAAAATATTGATGTTGCAACTTATTGCTGTATTTTATTTGTGGTGTGCAAGAAATAGGACTGTGAAAAAACATGTTCATTTACTGTTTAACGTAATATTGACGTAGGACTACGTCTTTGATTTCTATATAGAGTGGTCACTCTACGAAAAATGTAACGTTTATTAAGAGTTTTCAAATGCATATTACGCAGAATCGTTCTTACGATCTATGTTATAATATATACCGTTAGACGGCAAATTTACTCAGATTTTTTTTCGCCTGAGACATCAACAGTGGGAATAATAAAACAAGTGAGCAATTAAACAAATAAAAGAGGCATGTTTTGCGAGCGGATGCGAAGGTAAATCGTTTATTATGCATTCTTTTGGGACTTGAGAGGGCCTGGACTTTGGACTTTGGGAGCCTGAGAGACAATGAATGTATGGGAAACAAAAATAATTATCGAATTTAAAGAACCGACCATGTACATTTTGTTTATTGACCCAAAAAAATGACCTGTGAAAAAATTCAGTTCAATTGGATATGATTTAGGGGTGCCTCAAAGCTCTCAAAGTTTTGATTTTTTGATTCTTGAAAATTTAGGAAGTTTAGAAAAAATTTTGGGTGAAAATCGACTTTTTGGGACTTAGCATGAGTCATTTTTAAGTCATTTGGCATCGAAAATAAAATTTCGATTTTCCTTTACTCCCCCCTTGGACGATTTTCGAGGATCAAAAAATCAAAACTTTGAGCACTTTGAGGCACCCCTAAATCATGTCCGATTGAGCTGAAACTTTGCACAGATCAGTTTTTTGGGCCAATAAACAAAATGTACATGGTCGGTTTTTGAAATTCGATTATGAATTTTTTTCCATACATCCAATGCCACCCTAACGCTCATATGATACATTGATGTCCGAAAGACAACCAGGATGAATTCAGGATTTTTTTTAAGTTTACAAAAAATATCAAAAATCAAGAAAAAAGTGTCCGAATGTGCCCCCCTCTCCCCTACACTTTTAGCAATTTTTGTGGTTTAGTTTGAATTGGAAAACGGACCTCCCAAAACATCATCCTTCATGAAGAATATGTGATATAATTTTCAACAAACACAGTTGACTATATTTGTACATCAATTTAACAGAAAGTATTGTGAATAATTATGTGGATTTATGTTGTGGAGAGTGTATCTTATAGACATACACATATGCGAATCCAATCTCTTTTAGCTGTCATATCATTTCATATTTTCGTATTTTTGTGTGATTTGCTGCACTGATTCAGAAGAATTTTCATTTGTTTCGTGATCCTTCGAAATATTTTTTGTGGCGTAAAAAATGTATGATCTCAAGAACCTAGTAATACTTTACTTATTGTTTGTTGAATCACCCTACGCTGATTTGAAAGGAGACCTCCCATCGCTCCCGGACAGGGCTGACACCACCTACAGTTACTTCGACCTACAACATTCGAAACGAGATATAAAAACCAACTTTTGATTACTGCTGCTGTGGTGCACTTATTGTGGTTGGTAAAAGCACCCGACGACCACAGACGAGAGTGCAAACAAAAAACACACAAACAAACGAAAAATCTAGAAATGTGACATCTGCGTTCCCTTCCATGCCATTAGTCTGATTAAAAATTGTATACAACCTGATATTCGCACGCTGGCAAAAGCTCGTTGAAAAAAAAGACATTCGCGAGGCCCCGGAGAGAGGGCTCGAGATGAGCAAAGCAATCCTATGTGTCAATTGGATGCGGGAATTTTCTATACTAACATTCCACTCAATGTGACGCTAACGAACATGCTGCTGCTGCCGCTGCTGGAACATTTCTCATTATGCTGTTCCATCTGAATTTTTATTACTCTCGTCCATGAGGAGAAAAGAACAGCATCAGAAAGAAAGAAAAACTCAACTGGATTCTGGGGGTTATTGCTATTCTTAATTTGTCAAAGAGTTTCATACTTTTTGAAACCCATTCCTCATTTTTGTCCTCGCGACGACTGCAAGCGAAATGCGGTTTTTCCCGGCGGAATGCGCTGCCCCTCCTCCTCCTCTTGCTGCTTTCAGTTAGCAGGGCTGTCGTTTTTTTGTGTTCCGTTACATTTGTACTCCATAACAATTTGAAACCTCTTGAAACATATTCAACTGCCATAAAATAAAGGGTCGTGGGAGCGAGTACGGATCACCGATGTTCGAGGGCAATGCGGCGGGCGGTGGGCAACCGCTCTTGCTCTTGCTTTTGCTGCCTTTGGTTGGTCTGTGTTCGAATAAAACATGCACTGCGGAAATCGAGATACATGACATTCGTGTCGTACGTGAAACCCCCAGCGAAACGTGCATTAGAAACGTGACAATCAACAGCGGAGATGGAGAGCGCTACTGGGCGAACGGGACGAAGCGACAGTGGGAGGGGGAAGGAAGAACGCGGGGGAAAAGCTGGAAAAGCTTGAGCAGGAAAACAAAAGCATCTCCCCGGGGAGATGCTTGGTGGAGAAAAGAATTGCTGCGAGAAGGCGATAAGAGTTGCTCTTTCCCGGGAAAACGCTACACAAGAAAACTCGCTCACCTGTGTATGCAATGATGGAGGTGAGTGTTCGCTCGTGGTGGGATTGGCGGACCGCTAATGTCAGGATAGTAACAAAAATCTCATCGATGCAATTTTCGAAACCTTACGTGATGGAAACAAACTCGTTCACTCGTTCACCAGTAAGCCAATGGGATGTGAAATGAAAAATTGCTAGGGTGTAATAGTGCAGATGGAAGATGTGTGTCAGAATCTATCAGAATTACTCAAAGTTATTTAGTTGCAAAATATCAACTTCAATATACACATTGTGTAGTGCGAATGAATAAATAATGGAATGATATAGTTTCGGGTGAAAATAAACATTCAAAAGAATGGGCGAAAACATATTTTGCTTAAGAGGGTATTATAGTTGCAATTAAAAGAAAATGTAAGGGGTTGTATCTAGGACACGAACGCATATTTTCGACGTAGAACTACGCAATTATATTATGCAATCCACTTGTTCACCACTTCGAATATTACTTCGGCAAACTTCGTCCCGCCCAAAATTTACCAAATATTATTTACCAAAATACCTTCAAACATTCACGTTTTCTTACTAAGCACAAGTTCATGAGTCCAATCGCAGAACTGTTCATTGATTGATCTTCTAATCGACCCGTTGAATTTACTTTTTACTAAAAAAATGCTCTTGCACCTCTACCAAAACTCATCATTATAATATTATAATACTGATAATTTTCAGACACAATTCTCGTTCAAGATTTTTCAATCACTTGCAAATAACATATTTCTCCGTTACATGGAATAATCTCTTCTTCTTCTTTTTCAATGGCACTAACGTTCCTAGAGGAACTTCGCCGTCTCAACGTAATATTACTTGCGTCATTTTTATTAGTACTTAGTTGAGATTTCTATGCCAAATAACACGCCTTGAATGCATTCTGAGTGGCAAGCTCTAGAATACGCGTGATCACAGTGCAAGTCGGAGGAAATTTCTTTGACGAAAAATTCCCCCGACCAGAACGGGAATCGAACCCGAACACCCGGCATGTTAGTTATGACGCTAACCACTCGGCCACGGGTGCATTATGGAATAATCTCAATATACCTAATTTGGTTTCATTTACTTGATTAGTTCTTGAGAAATACAAAAAATGGTGTTCCATTTGCATGGCAGCTCCCCCTAAGAGAGGGGGAAGCAATATCTTACCACCGTAAAAACATTTATTGCACCCTAAAACCTCCAGATGTCTAATTTGGTTTCATTTGCTTGATTAATTCTCGAGTAATGCAGAAATTTGTGTTTCATTTGTATGGCAGCCCCTCATAGAGAAGGGGCGGGGGGAATGTCTAACCACCATAGAAACATTCATTGCACCTAAAACCTCCATATGCCTAATTTGGTTGCAATTGCTTGATGAATTCTCGATTAATGCAGAAATTTGCGTTTCATTTGTATAACAGCCCCCCCTTAGAGAGGGGGGTGGAGTGTATAACCACCATAGAAACATTTATTGCACCCTAAAACCTCTAGATGCTTAATTTGGTTGCATTTGCTTGATTAATTCTCGAGTAATGTAGAAATTTGTGTTTCATTCGTATGGCAGCCCTCCCGCCCTGGCTATAGTGCTCCCGTGGCCGAGTGATTAGCGTCCCACACTATCATGCCGGGGGTTCGGGTTCGATTCCCGTTCTGGCCGGGGGATTTTTCGTCAAAGAAAATTCTTCCGGCTTGCACTGTGGTCACGCGTATGGAAACATGGATGTTGCACCCTAAAACCTCCATGTGCCTAATTTGGCTTCATTTGCTTGATTAATTCTTGAGTAATGCAGAAATTTGTGTTTCATTTGTATGGCAGCCCCCCTCTAAGAGAGGGGGAGGAGTATCTAACCACCATAGAAACATTTATTGCACCCTAAAACCTCTAGAAGCCCAATTTGGTTGCATTTGATTGATCAATTCTCGAGTAATGCAGAAACTTGTGTTTCATTTGTATGGCAGCCCCCCTCTAAGAGAGGGGGAGGAGTATCTAACCACCATAGAAACATTTATTGCACCCTAAAACCTCTAGAAGCCCAATTTGGTTGCATTTGCTTGATTAGTTCTCGAGTAATGTAGAAATTTGTGTTTCATTTGTATGGCAGCACAACCCCCCCCCCCCCCTTAGAGAGGGGGGAGGGGTCTCAAACTATCACGAAAACCTTCCCCGGCCCCAAAAACCCCTACATACAAATTTTCATGTCGATCGGTTCAGTAGTTTCCGAGTCCATAAGAATCAGACAGACAAACAAACAGACAGACAGACAGACATACAAACAGACAGAAATCCATTTTTATATATATAGATGCATCGACATTTTTGTAACAGATTATGTTCTTCGTTACAAATAAATTTGATGAACGTCCTTCTACGCTTGATATGCTGCCTAGGACTACCAAAATATGGGAACGGAAGAATTGTCAAACGATCATTGTAGTTTACATTTCCCTCTGAAATTATTGCACATTTCATGTTTACGTAGTTCTCGAACCGCGAAAGTTCATTTACCTCTAGTATCTGAAAAGACGATTTTCCCAGGCTTCTCAGTTTAAAAGTACGTTTTAGGAAAACATATTCCGGTCTACACAACGAGAAGCGAGTACAAAAGTACTCAACACCAAAAAATACCCCCGACTTGCATATATTTGCAAAGCGGATTCTCCCAGGCACATTAATTTTGAAGTCCGTGTTAGGAAAACATAGCTCGGTGGGAACAAAAATACCCCCGACTTACATGTATATTTGCAAAGCGAATTTCCACAGGTACATCGATTTTGAAGTCTGTGTTGGGGAAACCGTAAATCGGGCCAATCAAAACTTGGCAGTTAGGGCTTCTACATAACGCTTGACATTTTACAGTTATTCAATTGTTCATCTCATGAAAAATAACATTTTATTATTTGTGATAGACGCGTTCGAGTTATAAGCATTCGAAATACGGGTAGGGTTAGAACACAAATCGGCAGAACAAATGTATGGGAAAAAAGGAAGTTCATGAATTTGAACTGTCTAAAGGTAAGCGAATTGTAATGTATAGCATATCAAACAAATCTTAGAGAATTAAGATTAAGACATGAGAATTCGTTCTCAGTGAAAATAGTTATTATCGTTAACTTTATTTCATAAAAACGTGACCTGTTTTCTGATTTGGCCCTCCCTGAAAGACGTAGTTCTACGACAAAAATCGATTTTTTTTCTCTTCATATTTCTGAAGTTTAGTCATTCAACAAATATCCCATAGAAAGCGCATATTGTGCCTCTACAAAACAATACTTACTTTATTTTTAAGAAAACTATGGATGGGTTATACTGCCGTAATCTTGCAAAGTGACGCAAGCGCTAGAGGGAAGAATTTTCAGTACGAGACCTTTCGTAAAATTGCATGTATAATCAGCTTACGCGTACATTACGAAAATCTGATCTGTTCAAATTGTGTACACTTGATGGAAAAACATTGCCATCGACTTGATTTTTGAAAAAATGTCGTTTTATTTAAGCTATTTTACCAACGCCAATTTGTTGTGGAAACAGCAAATTTTAATCGCTGTTTCCACAACCGATTGGCGTTCATCCATAAAAGTATGCGAGAATCTGTTTCCAATTATTTTATCCTAAATGTTGCCGTTGAGCGGAGCATGAGAAAGCATCAGGGAGAAAAGTTCTACACATTTTCCGACTTTGTAACATGCGTTGAACAGGCTACATAGTTGAGAACCCGATTGTAACAATTATGGACAGTACCATTTTTTTTCCAATCCAAAATACAATTGAAAACATTGAAATCATAAGATAATCCCGTCCAGAATCATCCGATGTAAACAGATACAGTTTATACGAGTTTGTTTTAAGTTTTGTTACAAGATGCGTTTCGATGGAGGATTTAGAAAAGTGCAGCTTTTCACCAAATCCGACATTTACCCTTCAATCAACACTCAGCTTCAATCCATCCGAAAGAGAAATGAGCATGTGAGAAAGTAAACAGCGTCAAGAAGCTTTATCGCTTGATACCTGAGGATAGAAGACATCATTGCCATCAAAAGACATCAATTCTGGTAATCAACAATTAAATTGATGAGTTTAAACTAATTAGTTACAATTTTTATGTGCAATATGTGATCGATCAAGGATAATTTTTTCCTTTGAGGTGAGTTTGATTTTATGAATTTAAATATTTGACGAGATTTATAAACAGAGCAAAGTACATTATTTGTAGTTCTGAAACAAATTGCTATTATAAATATAGCATTGCATGGGGATGGACTGTTTTGGATTAAAATATTTGACATGACGAGCTTTTCGGAAAAGTGATTTTCATTATGCTAAACGTTCATTACGGAAGACGTTTTTATGTGAAATTTGCTGTCCCTGCTAATCCATTCTATGCTATCAGATCAGATAGAAAATCACTTCCTATCACAATTAAATCACGTCACACCATAGGGAAAATGGCGCTTGCGCCACATCACAGTGGAAATGGCGCTTGCGCCACTCCGTTTTGAGGCTTTTACGGGGTCATTTTTTCATATTTCTGTAAAACTTCGCAGTTGTTTGAAAGCATTTGGAATTCTTCATCGATCTATAACAAAAAAAGTAAAATGTCAATTTTGGCGCTTGCGTCATTTTGCGAGATTACGGCAGTATACCTATGATATAACCGCAAGGTTGACGTAGGACTGCCGTTGGCTTAGTAATCAATCGTATTTCTTCAATTAGCAATAATCTCATCTCGGATGTTCCTCATTGGGTACGATATCGCCGTTGCGCAGAGCTATCTTTTGTGTGTATTGATTAAATTATTGATTGAACTATTGAATGAATGAAACTATTAACGAATCCAATTGCCAACAAATCCCAATTTAAGTCAATTCATGCATTATGGTAGTAATTATCGCAGCAAATAGTTATCAAAATTTTGCCTAATCATCAAACGGTATGCGTAGAAGTTCAGTGAGCTGGCGACATGAAGAGATATCTTCCAATGCAGTCTTAAAGTGTTGCATTCGTACCCGCTTTTGTAGACCGTGATAGCAAAACGAATTCCGGAGTATAAAACCCTCGACCCTCGAGGTCTAAATTACACAAGTTTTTATTTGAAACTTTGAAGATACTGTATAGGTTGTGTTACATGAACCAACTTGTTATAAGAATGACTAATACTCTAATACACTCCTATCTCGCTTCACGGAGTAGATACGTTCCACGAAACTTGGCCGCAAAGCGAAAAGCCGTATGAGGAATATAATAAGTAAAGTATAGGTAATAATTACTATAATACAAATTCATACAAATTCAATCGGATCGGTTCCAAATTTGTTAAATATATCACATGATTTATCATTCAAAATGCATTTTTTTTTTCATTATAATCAAAAATACATACATGTAATGTATGTATTTGTACATATATGTACAACATAATTATTTACATACATTTGTACATAAAATAATAACATGAAGAACTACAACAATAAATATGTATCAAAGGTCAAAGATGAATACATTATAGTGTCAATGGATGTGTGGGAAAAAAATGACCTTCAAATTTTCAAACGGGACTTTCTTGAAAAAGTTGATTTTCACGAAAAAACTACACTATGCAAAATATCAGATCAATACTACTTTACTTACTAGTGTCGCACAGCCGTCAAAGTTTGAGTTTTTTGAAACCCGAAAAATCGCCCAAGAACACGTTTTTCTCAGAGTTAATTTTCGACAAAAACATTTTTTTTTTGTGCAATTTGAAGCCATTTGGCATCGATTTTTTTATAAATCCTGATTTCGAATCATGTAAACCCAGGATTTCATGCCGTTATAGCGAAACATTTCAGGCCGTAAACCAAAAACGTGCCTTAATTGAAGAGGGCCGTTTTAGCGAAATGCCGTATAAAGAGCGGTCGTATAGCGAGGTATGGGTGTAGAAACTATTATTGTTATAATTTGTATTAATAATTAATAATTACAGTTAATATTTGTGTCACCTAGTTGCAAAACCAAATTACCAAAAAAATTAAAAAAAATACAGGAAAGACGATTTTTTGTAGTATGAGGCCGCTTTTGCAACTCATTCTGGAGTTCGCTGGTTTTGCAGCAAATTAGACCTGAAATATCGTTATAATTCGCTGTGTCTATTATTATAATCACAACTATTGCGTTTTTCGGGAAGGTAATGAATAACATTTCTTGAATAAGTAAATGTTTCTTGAAAAAAACATATTTTAGAAACAAGAAGCCTGTTTTAGAATGTTAAAATTAGAATGAAAATTTTCACATCATGTTTTTAATTACTTGAAACACGTATTCCTGACTCTTATTTAACCATTTGTCTATCAAATTTCTGTCGTAACTGAAACGTTTCATCATAATATAAAGTTGTGCTCAAAAACATTTTCATTATGATATTTTAACACTACCTGCTAACAAAAGTGTTTTAAAATTCAATATTAGTATTCTATTTGATATAGAGAAGTTAATAATCATTTATAATTTTAATTTCAAAATCAATTATCAATTTCAAATCAATTATTATCTTTGGCACCTCTAAACTAGTAAACGAAGCTCAATGCCGTCAACGCGGATGGAATAATGTTGAAGCAAATTCATTTGAACTCATCATCATGATTCTCAAACGCATATTTTATAGGGAATTGATCAACATGTTTCTCACTGCCAATAAGTGGAACAATGTATTTAAGGTCTAAAAAAACGAAAAAACAATTTCTCAAATTGGAGGAGCTAACTGGTTTTGCAACTAGACAACACATTCACTGAATGTTATGTCTATTTATGAATGAGAAAATTTTTCAAGTTTACTCACTTCACCAACCGCAAAGTTTTTGAATTGGTATGTATTTTATATGAGTAAGATAAAGATAACTTTTTAAAGAAATTTGGCTTTAGGGATCGATGGTACCACTTCATTCTGAAAAGGAATCTCTTGACCAATTTAGTTCGAGAATCCCTGGTGTAGAAGAACCAAACATTCTGGTTTATTATCTTCGGTTCTAATTAGATGGACTCCAGTTATAATGTGCTTCAAACACCTGAGATAATATTCTACAGTAATCCCACCATTCTTAGTGAACATTACAATGTTTTTTCAGAAAATTACGAATATTCTCGATCGTTTCAGGTGTTTTGCTTGGCACTTAACATCCTCGATATTTAAAAAAAAAGTAGAATCCTAGAAATTTAAGAATGAACTCTTTTGAATTAGATTCACATTCTCCTTCAGCTTTCCACTTTTTTTTCACTGAAGAACACAGCTCTAGAGGTTGGGAAATACCTTCTTCACATCCGGCTTAGAAGGTGCTTCTTTTTGATGCCATTTTTAAACCGGAAGCAATGCTCGAGTTCATGAACATTGAAAAAAGAAATCACAAAAAAGTCACCGATAAGTCCATACACACTCCTAAATTTACATAGGCTCCCTTCCGACACTAAAGTTTTAAAAATCGACAGATAATTCTTTAGTATTAAGTGGCCCTAAAAAAGACCGATGGGTTTGTGTGGTTTTGCAGCCGCAGCTAAGGATGATTAAGACATGATTCATTCTTTCCCTCAAGAGAATAATACTATGAGCACGGAAATAATGAGCAAGCATCGCAAGCGCTATTATTCTTCTTAGTGTTATAGTTATAAAACCTATCGCGGCGATATTTTTGCAGTCGACATATACATGGTCACGATGGTTATATGTTTGTTCCACCCCCACCGATATTCCGCATTTTTATTGAAAAAGATTATTAAACCACTCAACGGTAACCATTTCAATCGATGTTTAACAACGAACAAACATCATCAACAATGTGCGCGTGTGACGCAAAAATACAAAAGCGCTCTTCGCCTGACGACATGAAAACTGACGCTCTGGTAAATTTCATAAAGTTTCATTTTGAATTTGACATTGTGAACCAAATCCCAACGCAATATGATTCTGGTTGTTCGCTAGCGAGAGCAAGACTGTTGATTTTGAGTTATTCTTTTGAAAATTTAACATGTTTTAAGTCTTCGTTCAATATTGCTATGTGGCTAGACTAGACCTATGCGACTAGACTCCATATTTTTTCAAAGAAGATTAGCTTTCAATTTAATATAGCGATCATCTAAATCTATTCAGTAGTTCAAATGTTAAGATTTTTTGCTAAAAGTCATTTTTGGATAAACGGGGAAAAATAATTTCTCGGACCATCGGTTAACTTTGAAAAATCATATCTCAAAAACTAAAAAAAGCATCTGTGGTATCGAAATATGTTATGTGAAAGCTTTCAAGAACAAATATAAAAATATATAGCGCCCTCTAGTCCAAAGCCACGAAAATAATAAAAAATGACTACAATCAATAACTACGAAAATAAAATCCACTTTTTGGAAGTTTCATATATACTAAGTTCCATAATAAAAGGCTTCAATTTGATATGTCGATCATCTAAATCGGTTTATAGGTCCAAAAGCTATGAATTTTTGAAAAAAAGTAATATTTGGGAAAAAGTGGAAAAATTTGATTTGTTGGACCACCCTGAAATGAAAATGGGCACCCTAACACGCAGCACACGCATTTTTTATTGAGATTTTTTTCTTCTTCTGGTCGCTAAGCGCTGATGCTAAGTTACGATTGGTTCCGCAATGGTATTGGGTTATAAACTAACACGATTCCGACGGTCCTTTCAAGAGAGTACAGGCTGGCCGCGCCAATGAATCAATCAGAACGTGGTATTCTTGATTGAATACTGCTTGAAAATGAGAAAATGCGAATTTATGTTGTTCATAGTGTAGTGTGTTCTCCAAGTCAAGCCATTCAGCCATTTTTTAGCGGCGGCCAAATTGAATTTTTAAAGATCATGGAATACGCAGTTTTACAATGACAGAAGAATTAAAAGTATGTTCCAAATTTCAGATCAATCAGTCAACAGAAACGGAGTCAATTTCCTATTAATGTGAGACAACCCTACAAACACTCAATCATACATACAAACAGAGCAAGCTGAATGGAGTCATTAAAAAGTAATTGTTTATTTGGGAACTGTGGTCATCTTGGATTTGGATTTTACATGATCTACTGTGTTATACTGATGGGGCTTTGAAAAAAAATGGCGCCATTTTATGATGGGGGCCATTTTGGATTTGCATTTTTAATTTCACCTGAATTTTTACCAGGAATTGTTTATCGCTATTGCTAGCCCTTTCATTTGATACCAATATTGATGGAGTTGTGAAAAAATATATATGGTGCCATTTTGTAGTGACCGCCATCTTGGATTTGCATTTTTCATAAATAACTGTATTCTACTAATCAAGCCCTTTCATTTGATACCCATATTGATGGGGTTCTGAGAAAATATGAAATTCACCATTTTGTAGTGACCGCCATCTTGGATTTGCATTTTTCATAAATAACTGTATTCTACTAGTCAAGCCCTTTCATTTGATACCCATATTGATGGGGTTCTGAGAAAATATGAAATCCGCCATTTTGTAGTGGCCGCCATCTTGGATTTGCATTTTCCATAAATACAGGGAAACTTCGATATAACGTACCTTCGATATAACGTACACATTTTCAAAGTATTTAAGAATAATTATTTGAATATTGTTTTTCTGAAAGAATAATAAATTATCTTTATTTTGATACTAAAACTTGATTTGTATTTTTAACCTATCCCGAAGTACAATTGTTTTGTGATTCCGGATTCTAAATGAATCAAATTTTAATCAACAGTACGAAGGGAAACATCATGAAAAAGGTTGGATTCGTCTTCTTATTGAATTTATTCATTAACCTTACTCAAACAGCAACACAAGAAAGTAATATAAGCTACGTTTCTGAGTTCTTTATTATGCTTCGATATAACGTACAATTCGATACAACGTACATTTTTGAAAGTAAAATGTACGCTATATCGAAGTTACCCTGTAACTGTATTCTACTAGTCAAGCCTTTTCATTTGATACCCATATTAGCTATTCAATATGGAATTATTATACAAATGATTCAAAATTTCCGAAAATCAAAAATAAAATACTCCGGATAATCTAAAATCTAAATAATAATCCAAAATTCCGGATAATCGAGTCCGACCTGTATTATATACCTTTATTATCATATGTTACACTGTCAGTTACGTGACAGTCAATAAGTTAAATAAATAAACAAATGGGATAAAACAGGCTCAAATGCATAGTCTTTATTTTTTTTCCATGGTAAATATAAGTAGTTTAGCAACTTTTAAGAAGAAATGTGATGACAAAATCGTTTTTGACAAACTTCGTATGACAATGAATTTTCATAAATTTTTGAAAATTTTTTTTTTTTGATATTGACAATCAGTTTTGATAACAAAATCTAAATTGCGATGTGATGACAAAAATGTTCATGATCAACATCCTTCCAAATCCATTTTCGAGATATTTAATAGAATGTTTCTAATTCATTGTCTTTTTCTAATAAATATACCCTATATACCCTATATTTTCGAAAGGATTCAGTATGTATGCAAAGTTGCCTAATAAGCTTGAAATCGTGGAAACCGTGGTTTATTTGAGAGCTAGAGCTCATTTGTAAATAACAGTGGCTCGTACGCTCTTACAACGCAGCCCGTAAGCGTTCGTCCGCAAAGAAAGTGTATGCTCAGTGTCAGTTTATATTCGTCACTAAGGTAGATAAACTTTGAAAGTAGTTTCTCAAGACATTTCTAGCATTTTTCCGAAAGCGGAAAATTGATAAAGCTGTTCAGATGGCTAACAGTCATACATAATTTATGTTGGCACGAAAGCGATCTTGTGAACCGATTTAACAAAAATATCACGTGTAATGAGAAGTGCCAAAATTTTCAAGTTATCGAGAACGATTAACAAATTGTAAGTGAAAGGAAACCAAAACGAAATAATTGTCATGCCTTGGATTGCAAATTGTTTAACGGTATCGTTCTCGATAAACGGGTAGATAATCGTGGTATGTGTGAACTGCCTTAGCGCCTTATTTTATTCACAATTCAAAGACAAAGAATAATAATGTGTGTGCAAAATCTCGAAATCAAAAAGCATTAAAATCACGTGCAAATCACCCTGTTAAACCTTAAAATTTCGATATCATACCCGCCAGCATTGCTTAATCCGGTGTAATTCGCAGCAGCGAACGCTTTTCCTCGGCTCAGCCAGCATACGACACGGAGGAAAACCCCGCAGAGACGCGTTAAGTATTCTCTTAAGATAAAGGCACACCATGTTAACAAACGCGAAACGGCGCCAACCGTACGGTATGGTGAATTTACATATTTTGTTTTAAAAGCATTCTTTTAATCCGCTGTCCTCGTAAAACTCATGCAAAGCAGCTCCCAGCATCTTCAACGCCAGCTCTTGTCTTCCTTCGGTAGCGAGCATCGGGCCCGGGACAGAATCACGCGCTCCAGGAATAAGATGTGTCAATTTTTGCACTGCTCAATATATCCAGGGAATTAGCGCCGATGTTCTCCGATTTGCTGAACGAACGGTTAGCTTCGCTGCCGTAAACTAGAAAAGATGCTTATCCTTGCCTTCTTTTCCCCGTGCGATGGAAAATTACGACGGTGCGGCAAAGTGGTTGCGTTTATCATAAAATCTGAAAATCGCTTCATTCAAGTGCGCCAAGACACACACACACACACACACACACACCTTCAGAGCTCCCACAGCTTTAACATGATCTGTATGCGAAACGTGAAAAGACAACATGTTTGTATAGCCCAGCAGAGCATCACCGCTCACATCGCAACTAAGGCGGATCATCGGTGCTTGTATCGATTGCGGGATGCTGCGACGGAGTCATAAGTCAAACAAAAATGTCAACTTTGGCACTCGAGGGCCGCATCGTCGTTACCTTGCGGGGGATTGCCGGAACCCCATCAGAATGCAGAACGTATTGTTTCCGAGTGTATGACAGCGGATTTGACTTTCGGATCAAAGTGTCTCTCCACGCCCCCTGCACCACCCAGCCATGGCCAGCGATCGTTTGCTGGCTGGTCTGCAGTGGGGGAAGGACGATTGAGATGAGATCTTTGGAGCTAGTGGGGAGCCCTAGCAGCACAGGGACATGCTCCTGCCAGAGATTAATTATACCCATTGGCACCCTTGGCCGGCAGGTTCGCACACTTTGGACCACATTAAATTGCATTTTAATCGTTTTCTTCTGACATTAGACTATAAATCCCGGCCGGAAGCGAACGGTTGACAAAGGGGGAGAAAAATCCGTGGAGAAATATTGTGAAAAAACAGAAGGTGGGTTATATCTGTAGTATAACCGCAGGGTTGACGTGGGACTATCGTTGATTAAGTGATCATTTGTTTGAAGTTGAATCTGAATCCATTCTGAATGAATGAATGAATGAATATTTGGGGGACTTCGAAAACGAGAGCGTTACGTTGGAGGCACAAGGTTTCATGCATCCAATATTGGATACGAAAATATCCTACTGATGGGGAAGAATAATCTTCAGAAGCTTTCCTTTTAATTGCACTTGATGGAAAACATCACAAAACGAAATGCATTTGATCAGAATATTATATGAATAGAAAACTTTAAAATAAACTCTTTAGCTTGAATGTAATTTTCAATTCCAAGGGGAACTGGCAGATTACTTTGCAGCAACGATGACATCTTTCCGGATTCTTTTCGATGCTCGATAACCACCATGCGAAAAGAGTTACACGCGTGAATGTGTGTGTGGCGGCTGCTTTGATACCTTAAGCGGAACCAATTTTCGATGCTGTTACTTTCTTGGTCGTCTTTTCAGTGGCATCACTCTCCTACTGATGGATTCTCTTCTGGCCTAAGGTGCTAAAACAGGCTCTTGGTGACACCGTTATTCAGCGCTTTCATGATGAACGAAGTTAGCTTCACCACAACAAAGTCAACATGCTCCAATCGCTGTTCCATTATAACTGAGTGGATTTCTGAGCGGTGCTCGCCTTTATACCGATTGTTAATTCAATAGCCTGTTTCAAAAGCAATTTTTGAGCTATTGAAACAAGTTTTGGGATCAAAAAGTAAAAAGTATACAACGCGTAGACAGTTTATCTTTCGAATGAAGTGTTTATAATACCATTTCGTTCAGTTGTTTAGGTGCTATTAACGGTCAAAATCTCGTTCTCCGGCGTAACGCTTTCGTTTTCGAAACTTTGAATTTACACCCCGGTATAGAAATGAAATACGTAGTCCTACGTCAAAAAGAATTTTTGTAATGGTTCCTTGATAAATGGCACACGAGAATAGTAGTAATACTCCAAATTACCTTCAACTTCGACCAATCGGAAGATCTTTCCCAGTAAACATTGAATCGTATAACTCGCTTATTCTAAGTCGTATGAGCAATTCCAAATGAAACGTCCTAAAACTGCGGATTTTGAAAACATGTATTTTTGATTCGAATGAAGGTTTGTATTCTGTTTGGGTTGGAAGACATATGAGTTTTCCACAGCAATTGGAGTTTTTAACTCAAGTGTAAGTTTTGAAAAAGGGCATATCGATTTGAGTAAGAGAAATCTTTGATAATTCATATCCCAAAAACTATGAGTCGTACCGAAATAGTGTCCTAGAAAAAGTTATAGAGTATTGATATTAAAATATTTCTAATTTGTTCTTTTTTATAGTAAATAGGCTCTTCTAATATGATTGTCGTGTTATACCGTCATGTTCATGAAACTTTATGAATTTTCTTATAATTTCCAACAACTTTTCCAAATACATCATTATGGTAAAAATATATGTTTAGGAGTTACGTTGAAACACATTTGAAGATACGTGGGTTTAAACTCCTAAACATAACATGGGTACCTCCCAAATACATATTTTTCACACGTTTATTTTTTCAAACATATTAGGCTGTCAAAAAAGTCCTGCGGTATTTCCGCGAGGTGTCGTTGTAAGCGCGTAGTTCCAGTTGTATTCATTGTATCGAGTCATACTATAGCTTGTTGGAAAGGTATTTTTGCGCGCTATAATATAGTCCTTGACAGTTTTGTTTGGTTTAGTCGTTCGTGAGTTATAGTGTCGCAAATATGGAGCAAAATAAAGTGAAAATCCGACATATTTTACAGTACTACTATGACAAAGGCAAAAATGCATCTCAAGCTGCCAATAAAATTGGTGCAGTTTATGGACCCGATACAGTTTCCATTTCCACCGCACAACGATGGTTTCAACGTTTTCGTTCTGGTGTAGAGGTCGTCGAAAATGCGCCACGCTCCGGAAGGCCTGTCGTCGAAAATTGCGACAAAATCGCTGAATTATCCGAGAAAGACCGGCATAGTAGCAGCCGTAGCATCGGCCAAGAGCTGGGTATAAGTCATCAAACCGTTATTAACCATTTGAAGAAGCTTGGATTCACAAAGAAGCTCGATGTATGGGTGCCACACACGTTGACGCAAAAAGACATCTTTGACCGTATCGACGCATGTGAATCGCTGCTGAACAAAATCGACCCGTTTCTGAAGCGGATGGTGACTGGCGATGAAAAGTGGGTCACTTACGACAACGTGAAGCGCAAACGTGGTCGAAGCCCGCTGAAGCGGCTCAGACGGTGGCCAAGCTCTCTTTAACGGCCAGGAAGATTCTGCTGTGTGTTTGGTGGGATTGTCAAGGAATAATCTATTATGAGCTGCTTCCCTATGGCCAAACCCTCAATTCGGACCTGTACTGCCAACAACTGGACCGCTTGAAGGTAGCACTCATGAAGAAGAGGCCATCTTTGATAAACAGAGGCCGCATTGTCTTCCATCAGGACAACGCCAGGCCACACACTTCTTTGGTGACGCGCCAGAAGCTCCGGGAGCTCGGATGGGAGGTTCTTTTGCATCCGCCGTATAGTCCGGACCTTGCACCAAGTGACTACCACCTGTTTTTGTCCATGGCGAACGAGCTAGGTAGTCAGAAATTAGCCTCAAAAGAGGCCTGTGAAAATTGGCTATCCGAGTTTTTTGCCAATAAGAAAGCGAGCTTCTATAACAGGGGTATTATGAAGTTGGCATCTCGTTGGGAACAAGTCATCGAACAAAACGGCGCATATTTGATTTAAAACAGATGATTGTAACTAATTTTATAAACAAATGAAAATTCTAAAAAATACCGCAGGACTTTTTTGACAGCCTAATATATTTTTTTTCTCAGTGTATATTTTTTTACGTTTTAACATAAATACTCTATTACTCTATCTAAGACACTATTTCGGTACGACTCACGACGATGATTTTTAGCATGAAAGAATGAAATTAAATTGTTGCGTTGGAAATTCGAGAAATTGCCATAATGGCGGCCGTTTGAATAAAAATTAGCTATTTTAGTGTAGGACTACGGCTTTGATTCCTCTATAGGTGGGTCAGTCTACGAAAAATGTAACGAAAAATTAAGGAATTTCAAATTCACATCGTGAAAATCGTTGTTGCTATGTGTGTCATATTCAGGGTTGCCATATATACAGAATATTCTGTATTTTACAGATTTTTCGCCAAATTTTAGATACAGAATCTGTATATACAGAATTACAGATTTTCAGCAAAAATACAGAATTTACAGATTTTTTGAAATTCATTCTTAAATAATGAATTTATTACAGTGCATACATAGACACCTTGATTTATAACAATGTTGAACTCAACGCAATGAGATGGCTTTCATTGGAGGCAGTTTTTAAGAGAAATCTTGAGCTATTTTTAGAGCTATTCTATTCATTCCAAGTTAAGTATGACGATAATCAATACGCCAATCGTATACTGATTATGCTGTTTCTAAACATTGTTCTATTACACCTTTCAATAAGAAAGTTCTCAATTTTGCGAACTTTGTAATGAGACCAAAATGATATTGCTTATCATGTAGGGTAACTTATGTTTGGAGAGCTACGTGCAACCATTTGCTGATGCTGACATTGATGTGAATGATTTTGAAGACTTTCAGTAGAAGCCTGAGGATGTTTACGTTTGTATCGATGCGGAAGAAACTGAAAGAGGATTGGATGCAGCTAGGAATATGATCTTCAAATCGATTTGTCGTGACTTCTATATTGAACTCGTGAAACAGATTTCAAAGTGATTTGATTTTAGCAATCCGGTTATCAAAACCACGGCCTTGATAAACCCTCAAAATTTCGTCAAGTTACCAAACCTTAATGATTTGATGCGCCAATTTTCTCAATTCGTTACAGCAGGTAATAATAATCCTTTGAATTGTAAGGCTTGGACAACTAATTCAGGCTACTCAAGACGAATCTTCTTGCTCAAAAATTGAGTGACTCAGATATAATTTGAGTCCCAGCTGTTGGATGGCAAAAGACGTGATGAGAAAATTTTGTATTCATTACATAGGTCGTTTGTAACACACTTTTCGATAACATTCATCAGTGTGTGTTGAGCGAATATTTTCGTTTTACAATGCCAACTAAACAATTCCGGAAATCGGTTGACACCCACAATTAAAGCTTCTATTTTGAAAGCGAAAAACTACGTATCGGCTCAAAGAGAATCTTCAAGGATGAAATTGACAAAAAATTTTAAGGCAAAGTTCAACAAAACCATGTTCAAACATCATACAGTGCAGAGGATTATGAGAAATCTTTTATTGATTCATTTTGTTGTATTGATATGAGAACTGATAATTTAGAAAAATAAATTCAGAATAAAGCTAAATTTTAATTTTTTCCCTTATTTTTTCCATACGGATTTTTTATACAGATTTTTTTGCTAGATATACAGATATACAGATTTTCTCAGAAAATTTTACAGATTTCAATGTGGCAACCCTGGTCATATTATATGTCATTAGATAGGTTTTTTTTATTAAAACACAAACAGTAAATATAGTAAAACATGTGAACAATTTGGCAAACAAAGTAGGTATGCTTTATAGATTTTACTTGCTGCTTGCGTTGTGGGGGAAAAGGAACAAACAACATGCTGACATACAATCGAGCGTCAGGCTCCATGGTAGAGACAGGCAAACCATTCACGAACGTTATGAAAGAACTAGTTCGCCAAAACGATTGAACGAATGGTCGTTCTTTAGAAAAATGGTAGTTTACGGTGATTACGAGGAAACTGTTTGGGAACGAATTATGTGCAGCAGAACTGAACTGCGTTGAACGGAACGGATGAATACAACGAAAACGTTTGGAGAAAATTAAAAAAAGATAACGATATTGTTGTTCACATGCGAAATGCATGTAACGCGTTACTTATTTTGTCAATGTATGTTTAATTTTGAATTGAAAAATAGGTTTTATCATTGCGAATAACTTTGATTCTCGGGAATGCTTTTTATTTTCAATCTAATGTATTTTTGCAATTCATGTGTATTATTTATATACCTTGTGTACTCGTGGCCGAGTGGTTAGCGTCTCACATTATCATGCCGGATGTTCGGGTTCGATTCCCGCTCTGGCCGGGGGATTTTTCGTCAAAAAATTTCCTTCGACTTGCACTGTGGTCACGCGTATTCTAGAGGTTACCCCTCTAAATACATTCAAGGCGTGTTATTTGGCTTAAGAAATCTCAACTAAGTATTAATAAATGACGCTAGTGAATGCATACGTTGAGACGGCAAAAGTTTCATAGGGAACGTTAACGCCATTCAATATTTATATACTTTCGGTTTATCGACAAAAAACCGGAGGAAGCTGAGACAATTCATAAATGGGATAAATAAATAATTTTCTAGTGGGAAAGCAAATTGAAAAAATTTTCGTTGCTTTCATTCAATTATCTGGCCTATTGCGTGTACGTGTCATCGCGATGATTATTACCGGAAAATTTGGAAAAAAATTGAAAACTGCTACGGGATTTTTTCTCTACTATTAAAGATGATATGGAATTTAGGTTTAGTCCCAACAGAAAATGTGAAAAATTGCAAATCCAATTAGCCTAATCAACAGCTCTCATTTGATTCCACCAACGTTTCGCATTGGGCTCGCAGCAAACAATCTTTGTGATTGTGGCGATGGCTACCACGACATCGAGCATGCTGTCTGGTCGTGTATCCGGTTCCATGCTGCTCGCTCTCAGCTCTCTAGAGCACTGAGAGCACAAGACAGATCGGATATCCCCGTCCGGGATATCTTAGGTAGCCGGGATCCTGATCTTCTGCTTCATCTATACCTGTTCCTCAGAAACGCCGATGTCAACGTTTAATTATGTTTCCTTCGTTGTGTCCCCGTTTCATATCCCTCCTATCCGATCGATAAACTTTTACTTAGTCGCGGCAATACATACACACACTCTTTACAGATGCACGGGCCGAAGGTTGTGCAGTCCACTGATCATTCAACAAGAGCCAAAGGTTGTACCGCTCATGACAACTCTACACGAGCTGATGATTGCGCCGGCTAGTGACCATTCTATCCTGGATTCCTCGAGGCGAGAAAGACGCACCACGCTAGATATGGGGTACAGAATAGGGGGGCGTTGCTGATTAATGGTCAGCTGCATCCCAATAGGAAGTATCCCGTGTCGGGCACACGTACAGAGCATTGGAGACAGCAACATCCGAATTACGAAAACACTTGTAATACTAACCTCGAGCCAACCGCGAGTAATCGGTTACATATTACTAACATAGATAATAAGAAAAATTGGCAAAGTATTGGACTCCCGGCCCCGTCAGGCTAACGCCACATGTGCCTTAATAAAATATATATTTTGGGAAAAAAAAACGTTTCTGTTCCTTCAATACAGAGATATTTTTGATCGGATGAAAAATTGATTAATTGTTCAATAAATAATTATCGTATCGCCAATTGAAGGGCACTTTTTGAAACTCCAATAAATTTTATACAAGGCTACATTGATGAAAAAAGTAGTTTTTAGTTTTTTTAGATTAGTTTAGTTTAGTTTTTGCATCGATTTCAAAGAAGGACGGTTTTATTAATAACGATTTGAAAATAAATAGACAGGATTAATAATTAACGATTCCAAATTCTTTCTATTACTTCAGCTCTTACAATCCATTTGAAGATCAGTTTAGTTCATCTAATTAATTGTTTTTTTTTTTCTAGGGCCACCATTTGGAGCCTTGAATGAGTTAAATTTGAAAATTATTTTTTTTCCTTTTTTTCTGAGTTTCGAATTTCTGAACATTTACAAAATCTCCTCAAAGTCCTATGTCAAGTGTCCTTCCGTGCCTCTATGCTCAGGCCCATTCTACTTTTGACTAAGACTACGTCTTACATTAAGGGTGCCAAATCAGAAAACAGGTCACTTTTTTCTGAAATAAAGTTAACGTTAATAACTATTTTTGCTGTGAACGGATTTCAACGATTTGCATACCAATCGAAACGGAATTTTCTACGATTTGTTTGATGTGCGATACATTACAATCCCATAGTCTGTATATGGTTTAAGTTGATGAAAATACGAAGCATTCCCATTTCCCCATACATTTATTCTGTCCATTTGTGTGCTTTCTCGAACAGAGCTGCCAATAACGGGCAACTTATGTAGCCGCTAGAATAGAAACAACGAAGGTGAAAGAGAATATTTGAGAGGACATTTGCGAAATAAACTCCACCCTTGCATAGTAAGTGAGCTGTCGCTAGCGTATAAGTATTGCATCTCCTCTGGGGAAAATTCTCAGAATCTTTCTGTACCCGAAACAACAAAGATCACGTATTCTGCTCGTTTTGTGTTTTATGTTTCCCCACGAGCTGTGAATTCTAGCGAAAATTTCACTTGAAATGCACTTGAAGTGCATCTGAAGCCACTAAATCTTTTCAGGGTCCCTTGAACTTTTTACTAAAGAGTTATTTATTTAGTTTAATTTCGACGTGTTTGCAAATAATATCCGAAATGATAAACCAACAAATTTCTAAAGAAAAAAGATTGCCTAAGCGTTCCTAAGCGTTCGTGTTCGTGTCTCGGATACAACCCTTCGAATCTTTTTCAATAAAAATCGCAATTTTTTTAATGATTTTTTTAAATCATTAGAAAACTGAAAAATTGGGGTATTAAAAAAATTGCTACTTAACAATTAAGATAATTCATTTCTGCATACTGAAAAAAATTAGGACAAATCGGTCCACTAGAATCTGAGATAAACGTTGATGGTTTCGAGAAAAACACGTTTAAAGATTCGTACAGCTATGCTGCTTCTGTTGAGTTAATCCCATAGTTTTTGTTGTAAATGAAGTGTCGGAAAATCTTCTCGACCCAACATTTCAGAAGATAAAATCGAAACATTCTGAAGCGAAAAATCGTATTACATGCCGTCGAAAATAGTTCAACAGTAATCATATTAGATTGTAATTGAAGTCATATTTCATAATGAATTTAACATTTCATGTTCCGCGATAACGTAGGTAGAGTAGGAAGCCAATGATTGTATGGGAAAACATCGTCCCAAAAATTTCAAAATGTAACTCCATACATAATGTTTACCACCTTGACAAAACACCCTATGCAAAATTTCAGCTCAATAGGTCTTAAGAAAGAGTGGCGCAAAGCGGTCAAAGTTTGATTTTTTTTTTTGGAAATCAAATAATCACCGGAAATCGGAATCATAAAAAAAAATGTTTTGAGCCAAATGTCTCGAAATTTCACGACAAGTCGTGATTTACAGTTATCTCAAAATAATTTTTTTTTATCAAAAATCGACTTTTTAGGTGGAAAAACCGGGCGCCAAAAAATTTTTTTCTTCACAAAATTTTTTTGGAGAGCAGTAAATATCGATGTGTTATGCAATTATAAGACATTTGACATAAAAAAAATGAAAACCCCGATTACCGGTGATTTTTCGGTTTTTAAAAAAACTCAAATTTTAACGTCTGCGACACTAGTAAATGAAGCCTGATTGAGCTAATATTTTGCATAGGGTATATTATCGTGCAGATCAGCATTTCGCACCAAGTTCCGATTGAAAAATCGAGATAACTATTTTTATTGGCACCCAAAAACTAAGTCCCACAGTGTCGATTTTTGACAAAAAAAATTTCGAGGTGGCAGTAAATCTCGACATTTCATGCAATTTTAAGACACTTCGCATCAAAAAATTTTTTGAGAAGACCGATTTCTTTTACTTTCCCCATAGGGGATTTTTCAATTTAAAAAAAAAACTCAAACTTTGACCGCTATGCGCCACTCTTTCTCAAGCTGATATTTTACATAGATCGTTTTTCCGAAGTGGTGAACATTTTTTATGAGGTAACTTTTTGAAATTCGAGATGACTTTTTCCATTGGCACCCTAATGTAGAGTGTCAACGTTTGATGGTGAAATGCATCAGACGTTAACAAATCCAACATTTTATGTCAATATTTTCCGCCATTGGTTGTTTTTCTATGTTCGTTTTAAATCGTATATTCGTATGACACGTATATGACGTTGTATATACAAAAATTTGAAACTTCATAGGAATTCGGAACATTTATGTAGCAATTAAGTAAGTCTGGAAGCGTTTTTTTCTGGAATTTCACTGGTGTCAAAACATCTGCTTCGTATACTTTGAACTCTTTACTCTTTGAAAATTAAAAAGGTAAACATATGCCGAAAATGTTGTTTCGAAAGAGTTTATAGTACATTCATATATTTTTTAGAAATAATGCTCACTATATTATCTTTTTAATACAGCCAACCGTTGAACTTACTCACTTTTATATGAAAGAAAACCGAAATGTAAGAAATGAACATTTCTCTATACATTTCAGACGATGTCGCCGTACGATTTTCAAATCGAATCACGTTTCAACCGACTGAGTTGAAACTTCTATTTTGAGAAATAAATATTAACCGTAAATATTAACTCACCTTATTCCAATCGACAAATTCAGCTTCGTTAAGTTATCTGGAAACGAAAGAAACAAAAAGAAAAATCATTCATTATTATTTGTAACACATACATATTAGAATAGTTATGAAACATGTGTGTTAAAAGCAAACATTTTGTGACAAAAGCTTTACGTGCAAACTGCACACACTGCTAGGTGGAACGATCAACGCAGTAAGCAACACGCAATAATACAAAGTGATGCTACTTCGTTTCGTTTCATCATCAATACACATCAAATATTGGAACATACATGGGGAAAACCATGTTGCTCCAAGTAGCATAAAAGCGGTGCAACTCACTCGTTTCGATGAAAGCTTTGCAAAACTGTGGACCCTATGTTTAACATGCTATAAACGCGTATTTGTCCTTGCTACAGGTGTCCTACAGCAAGGACACCATCAGTTTCTACATCCTTTGTATAAGGTGTCGTAGAAAAGAATGCATTATTTTCCAATAGATGGCCAAAGTAATCTAGCGTTGTAGAAGTACCATCGGTTTACGCTAGGTGGCGTTAGAAATATGTTTAGAAAAACTTCAATTTCATGCAAGAAATACAGATTCCTTTTATGTTGAACTCGTATCAGCCACGATACATACCATGTTCGTGATTCACTTGTCATCTTGGTTCATATGGGTATGGAAATTCTAAGCAATTTCAGTCACAGATTGGGATGCTGGGTACCCATAAAAATATATACATGAAGAAGATGAATGTTGTGAACTGGTAAGGTTCATGGTAGAGCAACTTGCCATAATGTTCGAAATCGAGTGAGATTGAGAACCGAAAAGACCAACAAACTCTTTTCATTTGGTACCATAAGCACATGAGCTGCCGTTATCACATGTCATGAGTTTTTATAGCGACAGTGGCCTCTAGCACAGAAACCTGTAGGAGTGTTGTGCTGCTAGATTCAATTCAAAACACAGGGAGAGTTTGATAAAATCCGGAATTATTCTCAAGCATCACTGGTTTGCTAGGGACAGCGCTGTTTGCCTCATAGTGCATTCAATCTGCTTATTTTCTTGTTTTTATATCAGGTGAACAATTTTCATACCAGCTGTAGATGGAAACGATCAATTCAGTTTTATCATATCAAAAATTACATATGAAACATTTGTCGTATGATGAATAGAAATATTAGTACTCGAATATTTTGCTATAAACGTCTCTTAATATCTGTGTTCAGCCACTCCATGTCAAACCGATATGATTCTTAGATTTTCGTGAAAATATGTAGTTTTGTTCCTTTTCGCAAAACATATTTTATATTTTCATTAGGGTGCCCATTTCCATTTTAGGGTGGTTCGAAAACTCAAATTTTTCTCCTTTTTTCCAACAATGATTTTTTTTCAAATAATCATAACTTTTCAATAACAAAACCGGTTCACACGATCGACATAGCAAACTAAAACCAATTAAAATTTATTGAAAAAAAATTTGCATCTGTAAAAAAATTGAATTTCTTTTTCGTAATTATTAATTGTATTTGTTTTTATAGTTTACATGGTTCCGGGACCAGGGGCGCTTATTTTTTATATGGTTTTTTGAGAGCTGAGGATTTTTACATAACACATCCAAAAATCAGAGATGTGGTCTTTTTCGTTTTTGAATTATGATTTTTCAAAGTTAACTGATTAATAATACCATAACTTTTAAACCACTGAATCGGTCCAGATAATCGACATATTGAATTGAAGTCAATGAGCTAGTCTGATTTGAAAAAAAAAATGTATTGTATGTATCTAGGACACGACCGCATATTTTCGACGTAAAACTACGCAATTATATTATGCAATTCACCTTTTTATTACTTCGAATATTATTCTAGAATGCAGATTTCTATGCCAAATAACACGTCTTGAATGCATTCTGAGTGGCAAGCTCTAGATTACGCGTGACCACAGTGCAAGTCGGAGGAAAATTTCTTTGACGAAAAATTCCCCCGACCAGAACGGGAATCGAGCCCGAACCCCCGGCATGATAATGTGGGACGCTAACCACTCGGCCACCTGACCTGAGAAGGTAACTGTGAGAACTCCTCTAATACCAATATTTCCGGCGATATGTTCCGTTATCAATCGCGCGTACTCTGAATCGAACTTCAATCGCGACGGCGGAGAGTTATATTTCTTTACGTAATAGCCATGGAATTACAACCGTCCTTCTTAGGGCTTTTGACCTTCTACTCTGTTTCTCAATAGTTTCGAATGCTTTTTCGGACATTCTACCATATAGATCCATTATTCGCAGGAGGCGATTTTTTTTATTGTCGAGCAATGAATACGATATTTTTCAAGTTTTATCCAAATAAAACCGTATTTCCTAGAGGTGCTAGAAGAAAAGATTCTCAAACATTGTTTCACAGTGATGTTCGAACGGTGGGAAACGTTATTTTGATCTGCTCAAATGGGTAATCAATGTTTATTTCGCTATTTTATGAACTGCATATAAATACTACAAGAAGCTTCGTAGGAAATTATATATCTCAAGCAATCAAGCAATCAAAACAATCATTTTGGATAAATCAAAGCCGAACTTCTTGAAATTAAACGATTTTACAGCATCCAGTTTTCTTCCAGTTTTTTCAAGAGCAATCTTCCAGTTTTTTGAAAAATATTATTGGCAACCCTGGTGGTGTGTATTTTCCATCGTTTTCATCGGTTCGTTCAGCAGAAATATTGAACCTAAAACGTCATTTTAACGCAAGGCGGCGCATTAGTAGTAGTGATCGTTTCATACGTAGTTGACTGTGTTTGCCTTGTCGCACCTCTTCACGGTGGGTTTAAGTTCCACCAAGATAGAAAATAAAATAAGGATATTCGGGATAATATGGAAATCACAAAAAATACCTTCGATAGTTCCTCATCTATGTTACAAATGTGAAATAATATATATTTTATTCTGAGATTGTCTACCTGTCCTATGAATAGTTTGAACAAGCGGACGAGACGCCTCTGGAAGTTCGGTGTTGTAAGTGGTTTTCGTTGAGCATTCAAAACAATTTGGATACGTTACTCCTGCTGCAGCGCGATTTTCCGAATCTGATAAATGTGGTATGTAACATACAAAATGCTAAACATAATGTAATCAATAACTCGAAATTTTTAATTTTGCGACATGGTCTTCTCTGCATCAACACAGACCATATTCGCGCCATTCTCAATAGTTTCGAGATAAAATTTGTAAAAAAAAATACTAAAAGTGTATCTTACTATAGTGTATCGAAAACCATAAAAAATCAGCGAAAATGTTTTTTTTCGTATTTTTAAATATTGAAATTTTAGATTGTATTTGGAGTTGGAGATCCAGTACTGCACTAGTTTGTATTGAAACATGTTCCTCTGTCTTTTGAGAGATATAGGAGCTATAGTGAAAAAAATTTACGTTTTCTTTTTTTTTTATGTTTATCAATAGTTTGGAAATGAAAATATGAAAAAGTTACTAAAAAGAAGAAATAAAAAATCGATGTCTTTCTGTTTTTCTGAATATTTTGTGGATTAACATAATTTTTTGCCAACTACATCAATAGCGAATACATTTAACCTCATTAAACAGCTTTCTTTTGATCCCTATAACGCTCCTGTAGGATGCAGAGATATTCCTGTTTGAATGAATAATTTCCTCTTCGTGTTTGGTGATGAATAATTCAATAAATATTGATCGCACCGCAAATCCAAAGGCAGTTTTGAAAACTCCAATGAATACTGTACAAGACTAATTTGTTACTTTGGAGAAATTTTTTTGCATCGATTTCAAAAAAGTGCCAAAACCGATTTTTTGTTGTAGTGTTTTTGTGAACACGTTCAAAATGTTTCAAGAGTTCGAAGAACAAAACATTTTTTTCACCGTCTGCAACTTTTTATTTTCCTAAAATCGATTATTTCATTGTATTCGTAGACAAACATTAAACAAATCGAAATCTGATCTATTTGTAGAATTGTCCAATTTAATTTCTTTTGTGTATTTTTCCGGCTCGAAATTTTCATCTCAAAAGCATTTATCTCGCATATGAGGAAATGCTATGCCATGTTCAATGCTCTAAAAAATTTAAGCGGAATCAGAAATACACTAGGCTTTCACATTATCTGATCACTGATGTGAACGGCCTTGCTGATGGATAGTTCAACAATTGCTGTATTGATAAAACATAGCTTTCATGCTAAAGTGTCTTTTTTCGGGGTTCTACTGTATTTGCAAAGTGAATTCCCACAGGCATATTGATTTTAAAGTCCGTGTTAGGGAAGCACATTTTGGTGTGAACAAAAATACCCCCTACTTGCATGTATATTTGTAACGCGGATTCCCACAGGTACATTGATTTTGAAGTCTGTGTTGGGGGAACCGTGAATCGGGCCAATCAAAACTTGGCAGTTAGGGCGTTTAGATAACGCTTGACATTTTACAGTTATTTAATTGTTCATCTCATGAAAAATAACATTTTATTAATTTCGATAGACGCGTAGAAATATTTTCTATCAATTGATGCAAACATCTTTCCGATCTGTAAGGAAATGTTCGAGTTATAAGCATTCGGAATCTTTCATTTTTTCCTGCATGTTCTGTGTTTAGGTTTTCATTTCACCCCCATATACTCCGGTTCGACGTAGTCCCACGTCAAAACTACATAATTATATTTAAAATATTTTAGATTTTCACTATTTGTATGTTTCTTGAGATATTTTTGCTCTTGTTTAACCAAACTTCAATGTCTCTATACCATTAAATGGGTGAATAAATACTTGTTTGAAGAGTCGTGGGTAGACCTAGGTTTCATTTTGTAATTTATGAGAAACAAGCATTTAAAAAAACAGGTATCATAAAGCTTTTTGTCACGTCACAAAAATGGAACATTTTTTTTAGTTTATCAGATCAACATAAATTTAAACATGTTCATACTTGGGTTTCTCTTAGTAAACGATAAGGGTCAACAACCCACACAATTTGGTTAAAACAATAAATAGACACGAATAGAGGAGTATCAACTGTTTTCAGAAGTTGTTGTCACGTCACGAAAAGTATACGATCCATTCCAGCGTGACGTAACAATATTTTGGCTCACTGCAAACACTTTTTTGCGTTTTCATGTATAAAGCACAATTTTACGATTACGCACAATATTAAACGATGTTACAGTAAATATATAAATAATAATATATGAACGTAGGATATAATCTAATTTCGACTTCCGGTTTGCTGATGATAGTATTGAATGCCAAAAAATATGGAAAACCGATACCGATACCGATACGATATGGGCAATGAGTACGGGTATCTTACCAGCGAAAGTCGAATATCGAATTCCGAGGCCATTTTGGAATCGAGGATAGATCGTTAAAAACGGATCTAAAAGACCGAAAATGGAATGAAATCCCACAATACGATCGTGAATGATAGTGTTGGCATATATCCATGGGGGTGCGAGGAAGACTAAAAAATAATAAACTTTGATAGTGAAAGATAGGATTTAGGCGAGAGGGAGATAATGTTTGAGTGGAAAGAACTTAGCTTTAGAGTGACGCGTGTGGAGTTAGACAAAGAAAAAGCACATACAAATGCACATGCAAACGTCAACGGTCAAAGCCAACGTCATCTTATAGTCATCTTCAACACGCAAACATAAACGACCTTGCAAAGGTACGCGCACATGCACACGGATGCATACAAAGAGTTCATAAAAAGTTTGTGATATCGAAATCAAATGCGTTCCCCTGTAGTGGTCCTCACTCGATGAACCAGACTTGTGCGTGCCGTTGCGCCAGAGTGAACGTGTTCAAGTACGATGTAATAACTGGGGCTCGGTTTAGGACCTGGGGCTCGGTTTTTTCTCAAATAACGGCACACGGTGTTCTAAAAGTAACAGGTAGAATCAATTTTTTGATGGACATACCGTAATCAAATGAAATTTCCTTGTTTTGTAATGTTTCGCAATCTAAAAGAACATTGAATTCATTTCCCATATAGGTCGAAAATATTTCTTCTGTTGACGTAGAACTACGTCTTTCATTAAGGGTGCCATCAGATAACAGTTCACGTTTTTATGAAATAAAGTAACGTTAATAACTATTTTTGCCGCGAACGGACTTGGACGATTTATATACCAAACGAATCGGAAATTCCCTAAGATATGTTTTTTATTCTATATATTGCAATCCCCTGATGTGTAAATGGTTTAAATTGATGAAAACTAGAAGCATTTCCTTTCCGCTTTCCGCTTCCCTACCCATGCCATCAATAACGAGCAACTTATCCGTAATCAACGAAGGGGAATGATTTCAGGTCACCGTGAATAAAGAAAAGAAGAAGAATGAACGAACGAATATTGGATCTCTCTGAGGCAAACTTTCAGTATCGTTCAAGATGCGAAGTAATGAATTGAACAACGCTTGTTCTTCCTTGTTTTGCGTCACCACAGGTCTTCGTTTCGGATTGTGCTATGGACGTGACCAAATTACTTACTCGTTGATGTCTCTGACCATTAAGGTTCTGAACTACTCAATTGTGTGGGGAGTCATCAAACTAGGCTATCATCGGCTCACCAATAAAATAATTGTTCAAGAAATTTGTAAGTGATATGGTTTCGAATGACTGTAGCAAAACTATCTCCACCATGGATGATAACTAAACTAATCGAGACCGGAATTATCAATAGAGAGGGCTTCTGTTGAGAAGAGCGCAAAGCGGAGATAAGTTTGTATGTGTAAAATAGTATACTAATTTATTAACCAGCGACTTGATCAAAAAAACACAACATCGTCGTGTCTTGGACATAACCTCTCATAATTTTTTTTTGAAGCAATGATAACGCAAAATGGTGCTGAAACGCTAGATTTAAGAGAGCCAGAAAAAGTCATATTATCAATATATGTTCAGAACAACCTATCGGATTAGGGCCACCTTCCCCTGTATGATGTACTTTTGGAAGGAGAAGAAAGAAGAAAGGGAGATTCAGCGTATTAAAAAACCTAAAAAATAGTATATAGCTTACTACAACACGGCGCGTTGTCACGTCACAAAATGCATGCCGATTTTTGCCAAATTTTGGCGATTTTTTTTTTTTTTGAAATCTGAATATACAGAAATCCACGTTCATCTTTTGTTGGCAAATCTTGGAACAACGTTTATTTGTATGTTTTGAAACGGAACTGAAAATACAACATTAATTTTCGAATGTCGGAAACCGCAAAAAGACAGGTCACGTCACAACTAACGATTCCTTTAAGAAAATTTATCAATTTTACTTTAACATCGTTAACTATTTGAAAATCATGTGATTTATACATGAAAATGAGGAAAAAACCCGTTTTCAGAGAGTCAAAACGTTGTCACGTCACGCTGGAATGGGTCATATACTGTTTTGTGCGTGTCGTTACGTAAAAGATGCTTAGGAGTATGCGGAAAATAACATCAAAATTGTGCCGAAAACTGAGAGCTTCCCGTTCCATATGATATGATGCATCTAGCCTACAAGGTTATCTCACATACTGTAAGTTTTCTAAATTGAGTTTCATATAGTAAAGGGTACAAACAATCGGTGAACGCGAACCCATGCTCCGATGAATGCATGCAGATAGCGATCAGGAATGATTGTCGAAATTGTTAATTGCACTTTGCCACCCCTTTTATTGTAGCGACCAAAATTATCGCACGATAATCAAATAATAATTAATCAATTAAACTCATGCAACGGGGACGACCTTTAACATTATAGGAATTAACCTCATTTCAGTGCACGCCAAAGATCGATATCAACTTCACTCCAGCATGTTTTTATTTGCTGCACCGAATTGAAGCGCCAATGCTAAGCCTTGACCCTTACCTATGTCGGGTTCGCCCCGGTACGCGTCGTATCTGCCCCCGGGAATCCTAGGGTGGACGAGGACATCATTATTACCATTACCAAGTGCTTGCTTTTCATCACTCATCGTTCAGTCAACAATGGCTTGTTTTGTCAAATTTCACACTTATCCGGCAGGAGGTGTGAAAGGACATGCATGCAAAGCATCACAGCATGGACTTTGCAGTGGGATCGGACCGTTCTGGTTCGGGTTCTCGGTTCAGCAGACGACCGAAGCGAGTCCTCGTGAAGCGCGTCATACGATGCTTTGTAGGAGGCTCCCACAAAAGGGAATGGATAGCGAAAGAACATCAAACAAGCTCGTTTCAAATGGCAGCAACAACAAAAGCACCCCAGACATATCCTTCTAATTATGTCGTTTGAATGCATTTTTATTTACCTGTCGCTGTTGGGTAATGTGCGCCACGATGCGGCGAGCGCTTCGCGGAGCGATAAACGAACATTGTTATTTGCTTTATCCGCCGTTAGCCCATTTCGGAGTAATTTACACTCCAAATTTATACTGTATTCATGACCTGTCTCAATAAATTCGCTACCTTTCGGGTAGAAGGCACGGGAAAAGGAAGGGGTGTTTAGGTTAAAATAGTTCGTGCAATAATGCTCGCTGGGTCCTTCTGAATATTTAAAACTGTACGGGGACCGCATGTCCACTACCCAGACGATCCAAGTTCATGAGTTGTGGTGAAATGCATGATTAAAGCCCACCCAGGGTAACGCCAAACGTTTATTGGATTAGGATATTGCTTGGCGACGTTAGCTACGGGACGGACGCTCATTGCCTGCCTGCCTTTGGTTATCAGACCAAATCGCTCGGTAGAACGAAAAAACACCCCGTCGAACCAGGTCAAACATAAGCCAGATGATGCAACATGGGTCATGTAGCGTTATGTCGCCAACGGCTGGAGCGAGTGGAACAAGTTTACTCCGGCTGCCTTTGTTTCCAGGCACAACCAATATGTTTCATGCAAAACTAATTATTTAGTTTTAATCGAGTTCACCCGGCGATAAAGGACCCATAATCGGTGCCTTTTGTAATCAAGGAATTGTGTCGGTTCCATACAGCTGGAAAGTTCGTGAGATGCAATGGAAACGGTCTCTGTGTCTTACGGCGATAATACTATTTCTGTTGAGATGTATCGAAATGTTCCTGGGTCCATCCTAATTAATGTGTTCTTATAGAAGTGTAGAATTTTAAGTTGGTAACACTTATTGATATGTGTGCTGTTTTGACAGTTGTCAATGTGTTCAGTTTTATATGCCATTTCATCATGAGTAGACTGATACCTGAACATTGCCTGGAAATTGTGCAATTTTTAATGATATAGTTCGGTTCGAGAAATTCATCGCGTCCTTTGTCGATTACGGTGGGCTTAATATCATTTAGTTCGAGCCGGACATGGACGGTTTGCGAACAACTCTTACTCTACAGTAAGAGAACCACATCAGAAAGTATATTGAACTAAAATTAATACGCTTTCTTCCAAAAAGCCCCAAACTGGGCTAAAAAATAGTTCTTCAAAAAACAATAGAATTTGAGTGTTATTCATCAGACCCATCCAGAACCATGCAATGAGATAAACGCTCCTTCTGCAGAGGGGTGCCTTCTTCTTTACTGGAATGGGTATGTCTCCTCGTAGTTCATGTCTTTTCCAGTTCCATTGTGATGTGACCGCTCTCGGTGGCGCTCGGTGTGCACGTAGTTTAGTGGTGATGCTGAAACCGTACATCGAATTGGCCCCTGTCCCAAAAGAAATGAGCGAACATAATCACATCGCAAACATAAATTATAATTTCTAAGATAGAGCTAATAAATATTTCAGCTGCATATCGGGAAGAGAAACGAGCGGAAGGCACAGCTTCTGAGCCGGCTTCTCTGCTTGCAAGGAGATATGTGCCACAGGGAGCCACCAATATCTCTTTTTTTCACCACCGCACCACGGCTGTCGGCAAGAAAGAGAGTAGGTATGCATCCTTTTCTCGGATAACCGCTTTCTTGTATTCCTGCGTCCGACGGTTGGCGACATAAGTTTTGATTGGGTTCGCTGTCACAGCAGCAGCAGCAGCACGAGGAGACGCTCCTGTGTGTTTGATAACGACGAATGGTCGTATGTCCTCCGAGTCCAGGGTGTCCCCGAGAGAGAAAAAGCGGGAGGTTCGGTTTCAGAATGCACGAACGAAAACTTGCTTGAATATGCATGAATGTTTGAATCGACAACTGGAGGAAAATTCCTTTTGTGAAATGCTTCGTCCCTCTCAAACTAAACGATAGATTCCTTCTGCTGCGTGGGTATAGGGTGTGGTTGACACAACGGTGGGTTGTCTATAGAATTATGTTTGCATAAATCAATTTGACACTTCATTTATAATGGTGAGTAGCCGACTTAAAGTAACCAAATAAAATTTAACAAATTGACAATTAGCAAGAGGGTTTTCGTCCGTTGCATGTCCGTTTGCTAGTGAAATCATGAGTTCAAATCTCAGGACCCTGAATTGACACAACAACCATGAGAAATGGATATCCAATCTCTCTGCTCTGCTGTTTGCAACCCGAAACATCGGACTATTTTTACTATCAGTAACAATAATGGAAATCTCATAGAAACTATTCCGCTAAACGGTCCAACTTACCCCCAAAAGACAATAAAGGGTGTGTCACATCAAATTGCATCACGGAAAAAAACGCTGTAAAAATTCGCCCAGTAGACCGATCCTTTTGAAAATTTTAGACAGTAAAATGAAAACTATTAAACAACTTTTGGCATTTTTTTTTATTCATACTTCGAGCCCAAGCCCGTATGCTCGCACCTTCCTCTTTACCCCGTCCATAAGGTTCTGTACAACGTCAGGTTGTAGTTTTTTTTAACAGAAATCCATTTTCTCTTGAAGTCCGCCTCCTGAACACATTTGACAACTTTTGGGTTCTTCTGGAGGGCTTGCTTCATAATCGCCCAATATTTCTTTATTGGGCGAAGCTCCGGCGCGTTGGGCGGGTTCATTTCCTTTGGCACGAAGGTGACCCCGTTGGCTTCGTACCACTCCAACACGTCCTTTGAATAGTGGCACGAAGCGAGATCCGGCCAGAAGATGGTCGGGCCCTCGTGCTGCTTCAATAGTGGTAGTAAGCGCTTCTGTAGGCACTCCTTAAGGTAATCCTGCCCGTTTACCGTGCCGGTCATCACGAAGGGGGGCGCTCCACTTTCCGCAAGAGCAGATCGCTTGCCACACCATGTACTTTTTGGCAAACTTGGATAGTTTCTGCTTGCGAATCTCCTCCGGAACGCTGAATTTGTCCTCTGCGGAGAAGAACAACAGGCCCGGCAGCTGACGAAAGTCCGCTTTGACGTAGGTTTCGTCGTCCATTACCAGGCAATGCGGCTTCGTCAGCATTTCGGTGTACAGCTTCCGGGCTCGCGTCTTCCCCACCATGTTCTGCCTTTCGTCGCGGTTAGGAGCCTTCTGAACCTTGTATGTACGCAGGCCCTCCCGCTGCTTGGTCCGCTGGACGAATGAACTTGACAAATTCAGCTTATTGGCGACATCCCGGACCGAACTTCTCGAATCATGTCTAAACTGCTTAATTACGCGCTTGTGATCTTTTTCACTGACGGAGCATCCATTTTTGCCGTTCTTCACCTTCCGGTCGATGGTTAGGTTCTTGAAGTATCGTTTTAGTACTCTGCTGACCGTGGATTGGACGATTCCCAGCATCTTATCGATGTCCCGATGTGACAACTCCGGATTCTCGAAATGAGTGCGCAGGATTAATTCACGACGCTCTTTTTCGTTCGACGACATTTTTCCAAATTTACGAAAAATTTACAGTGAAGCATGGCCAACGTGATCGAAAGCTGAAGATATAATTCCTAAAAATTAAATTTCTACAGCGTTTTTTCCGTGATGCAATTTGATGTGACACACCCTTTATTTTATAATTCAACTCGACAAGATAAACATATCCAGCTCTGTTAATGCTGAAAAAGCTACGGAGGGGGAAGGAAAGGGATGAAACAAAACGTATTCATAAAAAAAGTTTTGAAAAACTGGAAATCCCTGGAGTTTTTAAAAAAATCTTCTGTCAAAAAAGTGGAAGAGTCTGTACCTAGGTACAGCAATTTTTTTTTAATGAAGCTCTTTTAATTCGTGAAAGACGGCCTCGAATCGTAATTTGCCAAGGCTGGACGAGTGCGATGGGTGAGACATGTTGCAAGATTACCGGACAGCAGAACTGCTAACATAGTGTTCGCATCGAATCCGGTGGGGACAGGGAGAAAAGGAGCCCTACAGTGTTAATGCATTATAAAATAATATCCGAAGGGATATTGACTCTATATCAGGTTTGATCTATGGAAGCGCCCTTCAAGCTCAAAAGAAACGTGTACCTGTCACCACTTTCCGACGTCGTCCTCCATCAGTTTGGTGGGACAAGGAGTGTTCAAAGGTCTGCCTTGAAAAATCATCCGCTTTTAAAAAATTCAGGAAAACTGGACAAGATTAAATTCAACTTGTTGAAGAATCTTCCCGACTTGGCAAAACAGCGTTTGCTGAACTGAACTATAAAACCTTCATGAATTATGTGGAATTCATAAATTAAACAGGAGGGCTGATAGATACTGCAGCCTTAGAATTTTATTTAGATGTAAACATATAATGACAACTTTTATACAATGAATAAAATTGACATTGCAAAAAAAACAAGTTTCTGGAGCTGAATATTATCCCGCATGACTGGAGACAAGTGAGAGTGATAGCCATACGAAAACCCAACTTGGGGCTTGCGATCATAATTCGTATAGGCCGATTCCAATGTTATCCTGTATTCGTAAATTGTTAGAGAAAATTATTCTACTTCGTTTGGACAAGTGTCTTGAAACGAACAATTTGCTGTCAAATACGCAGTTTGGCTTCCGCCGAGGTAAAGGGACGAATGATTGTCTCGCGCTGCTATCTTCTGAAATCCAAATCGCATTTGCTCGCAAAGAACAAATGGCATCCATTTTTCTCGATATCAAAGTGGCATTTGATTCAGTTTCCATGGAAATTCTCTCAGAGAAGCTTCATAATCGTGGACTTTCACCAGTTCTGAATAATTTCCTGTACAATTTACTGTCAGTAAAGCACATGATTTTTTCTCATGGCAGCCTGAAATCTTCTCGTTACAGTTTTATGGGCCTACCGCAAGGCTCCTGCCTAAGCCCCCTCTTTTACAGTTTTTACGTCAATGATATGGATGATTGTCTAACTAGAAACTGCACGCTGAGACAACTTGCAGACGATGGAGTTATATCCATCACGGGTACTAATCCCGCCGTTCTGCAAAAATCCTCGCAAGATACCCTGAACAACCTGTTCACGTTGGCTCTCAAGCTGGGTATCGAATTCTCTACGGAGAATTCTGTAGCAAATGCTCACAGATTTCTCATCCGTTGCAAGATCATGAATCCATTGGTGATTGATAACTTCGAAAATCTACTCCAACTGACTCCTCAGTCAAGTTTTATGTCTTTATACCATGAGTACCTTACCCACGACGTACACCCTTCACCAGGCATCTCCAACCAAGTTTGCTTCCCATACTTCTGCAATTCCTCTGTCATTTTTGATCTGTCCATGCGACAAAAAATCCATGGAATCCCAGATCACCTACACTCCGATTCTATTCCGCCGATATTTTCGGCAGAATATGGGAAAGTTAGATCTGATAAAATGTTTTTTACTGACGGTTCATACATAAACGGGTCCACTGACATCGGCATCTTCAATGAAAATTCCAGTGCCTCTTTCAAACTCAAAGATCCGTGTTCCGTGTATGTCGCTGAACTGGGTGCGATATACTACGCACTAGGGATCATTGAAACATTGCCCATCGAACATTATTTTACTTTTTCAGACAGTCTCAGCTCAATAGAGGCAATCCGCTCAATGAAAGTTGATAAACGCTCATCTTATTTCCTAACAAGAATAAGACATCTATTGAGTCCATCTTCAGAAGGCACACTTTTTGAAAGGCAAATTGCTTATAATTAATTTTTCCACATTCCTCGCCAGCACACGCTCGTAAGTTGGCAGCGCATGTAAAGTGAAGATGAGTTTGGTCGTTGGTTACACACGATTATCCCTAAGGTCTCGACGAGAGCATGGTTCAAAGGATCGAATGTAGGTCGTGATTTCATTCGCGTGATATCTCGGCTTATGTCCAATCACTACAACCTAATCGCGCATCTTTATTGCATTGGGCTCGCAGTAAACAATCTTTGCGATTGTGGCGATGTACCACGACATCGAGCATGTTGTCTGGTCGTGTATCCGGTTCCATGCTGCCTGCTCTCAGCTCACCAGAGCATTGAGGGCACAAGGCAGACAATCGGATATCCCCGTCCGGGATATCCTTAATAGCCGTGATTCTGATCTTCTGCCCCATCTATACCTGTTCCTCAGAAACGCCGATGTCAACGTTTAATGATGTTTCCTCCGTTGTGTCCCAGTAGCATATACCTTCTATCCGATTGATAAACTTTTACTTTATCGCGGCAATACATCCGAAGGGATAAATACATTAGTTTCGTAACCTACCGTAACAGTATTTTTGAAACTTATATTCTAGTTCCGCTTTCGTTTTCCTTCGGAGAGAGAAAAAAACGTGAGAGAAATTGAAATTTTTGAAGAAAATTGAGATCTTTTGGCACTAGTTGTGCATCGACTTTTCTTATGATCAAACATCAATTAAAACATGACGGAAGATCTCGTGAAAGATATTGCATTCACGAGCTCTCTCAAACTTAAATGTGGTTTCACAAATAGATGCAATGCTGCCGCAAAAAATGATCGAGAATTGGACTTCCTCCTAGTCAGCTGAAAGGGAAACAATATTCGATAAAAAAAACAAAAATGTATCCTTCTACTAAATATAAAATCAAGAAAATTAACACAATTTATCCGTATTTTATTTCAATATAGAGATCTATGCCTATATGGAAAAATGTATAAAAAAAGTACTAA
Organism: Toxorhynchites rutilus septentrionalis; assembly: GCF_029784135.1. Taxonomy (NCBI): domain Eukaryota; kingdom Metazoa; phylum Arthropoda; class Insecta; order Diptera; family Culicidae; genus Toxorhynchites; species Toxorhynchites rutilus. The sequence continues at coordinate 160,220,942 of NC_073746.1, forward strand.
AGACAAACCAGCAATTCAGTTATGTAAATTTTCCAAAGATATTTTAGCACTATAAAATAGTGATAAACATTTTTCATAGTGCTGAACATGTTTTTGTGTCGTGTGATGTCGAAGAAAGAGTCTTGTAGGTGCGATATTTTATTGACGTAATTTCTGTGTTGGGGTGTAAGTTCAAGGCTTCAAAAATGAGAGCGTTACGTTGGAGGTGCAAGGCTTCGACCGTTAATATCTCTTTGCCGGCTGAACGGAGTGGTATGATAGTCACTTAATTCGTGAGATAAAATACCTAAAAGTTATGTGTTTCTTACTCATTGTCCCAAAAAATTGTTTCAATAGTTTCAAAATTTCTTTGAAAACAGATCACCGAAAGCACAAAAATATGTATATAAGCGAGTGTAAGCTCGGAAATCCACTTAGTTATGATTATGCAGTGTTTAAAACATGTTCTCCCTGCCACCCGAAACACCGTGCTCTCCCTGACCAATCCCGTTTCTGTTTTGCTATCGATCTGAACGAATGTTCTAGTGAAAAACGACGTATCAATAACAATTTTAAACAAAGCAACTATCCTATCGAAACCACGAATTGTCCCATTGGAGATGGACACTGAGAACAACACGGAATGTTTCATCACGAGAAAATAAGCGGAACGGAAATAATCGCAGAGAAAAAATCGTAATGTCTCAAAAAGCCTGCTTTTGCCACACGGCAAAAGGTCAATTTTTCTTAATAAATAATTTCTTCGCAATTAAATTTATTCTGATTATATTTATAACGAGGTCATCCTGTGTTTCACTGATTGCCCAGTTAGTTTGAAACATAAGAGATTATCCTTTAGTAAGGTCAGACCAAGCTTCAGCGAGCGATATCATTAATTGCAATTCAAAAAAAAAAAATTCTTAAGAAATTTCCACACTCATAGGAGTTTAGGTATGTTACATTAATAAAAAAAAAACATTTCGGTTTTTTTCCGTGTGACATTCATTCTCTGCGGTTATTTCCCTTGCTATTATTTTCTTTGCGATTTTATACGGGAATCAATATTTCACTATGTCAAAAAAACCGCATTGCTTCATAAAAGCAGCAGTGCTAATATTGAATGTTTACGCAATCGATCGTCTTTAGTTACATCAATCTCACGCCTTACGCCAACAATATTGTCATGACTTGAACACAAGCCTTCATAATTTGTTTAACAAAACGATGGAAGCTAGGAAAACCCTCATTTTTGAGAAATTGTAACTTTTGAATCGCATAACCGATCTGCGATTTCTTAAGTGAAGTTATTTTTACAAAATTTGAATTACCACTTCTAGGCATTCGTTTCCTTAAAAAAATTATGGGTGGGTTATATCTATGATATAACCGCAAGGTTGACGTAGAACTACCTTAGCTTAGCAATCATTTGTGTGTATTGATTAAAACTTTTTGATTGAATGAAACAATTTCCGAATCCAATTGATTTCAATACATTTTCTTTGTGAGAAAAAAGATTGTATAATGCCATGTAAGGTCAATTCATGCAATAGATTACGTTCTTCGTTACAAGTAAATTTAATGACAGACCTTTCACGTTTCGTATAATGACATCTTGGTTTCAGTCAGAACAAAAATGCCCCCGATTTGCATGTATTTGCAAAGCCGATTTCCCCAGACACCTTGGTTTAGATCTCTTTATAAGGTAAGCACATTTCAGTCGGAACAAAAATACACCTGACCTGCATGAATTTGCAATGCCAATTTCCTCAGACACCTTGGTTCTGAAGTCTGTGTTGGGGAAATACATTTCAGTTGGAACTAGTGATCCCCGATAATCGTTCGATTAATCGATTAATCGAATACTTCCTACAGAAATCGACAATTAATCGAACGAATACTGCACAATCAATAATCGAAGCGAGCGAATCGGCAATTTATTATGAGGCGATTAATCGTATCGAATAACAAACTGTTGAAAACTATTCGATTAGCTGATGAACGATTAATTTCAAAAATCGAGGATCACTAGTTGGAACAAAAATGCCCTCGACATGCATGTATTTGCATTGCCAATTTCCCCACGCTCCCCAGAGCTTTAACTTCTATATTAGTCACCGCTATATCCTATACTAAATTTTCTCACCTTTCAAATGGAAGCTACACAATCCTCCTACGCAACGTTCTTTTTGAAGTAGTGCTAGTTTAAATCAACAGAACTCGAAACAAGAAATAAGTTTAATAACTCTGTCATTGTTGAAATTCGAACATGGAAGGATTTTATTCATCAAAGATGATAACAAATATCTTCTATCACATTTTGAAATATTCCGGATATTTTATGTGAGAAAGGTGTTCTCTGACCATCAAGGGATGAACCAAAATTTATATTTTATATTCAAAAGAGAAAAACTTATATGTATACAAAACACATTAAATTTTTTTCACTCGATTAGGATAAATGGTGTTGTTTTTTTCCGATGTTGGGTGCAGGTAGTAAATTCAAATCGATTTTTCTACATGAAAACCACATAGAATCAAGACGAGTTTAGGTATGTTGAAAAGCCCCAAGTCTCTAGTTGCTAATAATACCATAAGGCGTTCAAATTATTCAAATTTTTATGTTATTTTAACGATTTCCTCCAAAGAGAAATTACTATCATGATTAGTCCGAAAAATGATCATGGTTTGTCCGGTTTTAAAAATCACCAATTTTGAACGAACATATACGAATTCTCAAATAAATGTTGCATTTCTCGTTGTGCTGAGTTTACTGTCATCATATTGATCCCTTCATAATTTAGGTTTTTTTCACAGAATATTGCCTTTTCTTGGACATTTTAAAGGTGAACAGCACTCATACCAGAGAAACTTTATTTCTGCTACACCCAAAATTAATTTTTTAGCACATGTTTTGGCATCCCGACTTATTACATTGAATGAGCTCAAAAATAACAGAAAATGTGCTACTCTCAAATACTGGTATAGCATTCGTATAATATTAGGCTGTCAAAAAAGTCCTGCGGTATTTCCGCGAGGTGTCGTTGTAAGCGCGTAGTTCTAGTTGTATTCATTGTATCGAGTCATACTATAGCTTGTTGGAAAGGTATTTTTGCGCGCTATAATATAGTGTTTGACAGTGTTTTGTTTGGTTAAGTCGTTCGTGAGTTATAGTGTCGCAAATATGGAGCAAAATAAAGAGAAAATCCGACATATTTTACAGTACTACTATGACAAAGGCAAAAATACATCTCAAGCTGCCAATAAAATTTGTGCAGTTTATGGACGCGATACAGTTTCCATTTCCACCGCACAACGATGGTTTCAACCTTTTCGTTCTGGTGTAGAGGTCGTCGAAGATGCGCCACGCTCCGGAAGGCCTGTCGTCGAAAATTGCGACAAAATCGCTGAATTAGCCGAGAAAGACCGGCATAGTAGCAGCCGTAGCATCGGCCAAGAGCTGGGGATAAGTCATCAAACCGTTATTAACCATTTGAAGAAGCTTGGATTCACAAAGAAGCTCAATGTATGGGTGCCACACACGTTGACGTAAAAAAACATCTTTGACCGTATCGACGCATGTGAATCGCTGCTGAATCGCAAAAAAAATCGACCCGTTTCTGAAGCGGATGGTGACTGGCGATGAAAAGTGGGTCACTTACGACAACATGAAGCGCAAACGGTCGTGGTCGAAACCCGCTGAAGACGGTGGCCAAGCCCTCATTAACGGCCAGGAAGGTTCTGCTGTGTGTTTGGTGGGATTGTCAAGGAATAATCTATTATGAGCTGCTTCCCTATAGCCAAACGCTCAATTCGGACCTGTACTGCCAACAACTGGACCGCTTGAAGGTAGCACTCATGAAGAAGAGGCCATCTTTGATAAACAGAGACCGCATTGTCTTCCATCAGGACAACGCCAGGCCACACACTTCTTTGGTGACGCGCCAGAAGCTCCGGGAGCTCGGATGGGAGGTTCTTTTGCATCCGCCGTATAGTCCGGACCTTGCACCAAGTGACTACCACCTGTTTTTGTCCATGGTGAACGAGCTAGGTAGTCAGAAGTTAGCCACAAAAGAGGCCTGTGAAAATTGGCTATCCGAGTTTTTTTGCCAATAAGGAAGCAAGCTTCTATAACCGAGGTATTATGAAGTTGGCATCTCGTTGGGAACAAGTCATCGAACAAAACGGCGCATATTTGACTTAAAACAGATGATTGTAACTAATTTTATGAACAAATGAAAATGCAAAAAAAGTACCGCAGGACTTTTTTGACAGCCTAATATATATGGTATTGCATTATAAGATGAATATGAGCGAGCGAAATAAGAATAATTTGCAAACAAGCACGTATTAAAGATTGTTGCATACTTTAGTACATACAAGGGCAGTCCGATAAGTACTTAGCCTACAAAAAAACAGGAAGTGGGTTATATCTATGGTATAACCGCAAGGGTGACGTAGGACTATCGTTGATTTAGAGATCATTTGTTTGAAATTGAATTTGAATTCATTCTGAATGAATGAATATTTGGGGAACTTCGAAAACGAGAGCGTTACGTTGTAGGCACAAGGTTTTATGCATCCAATATTGGATACGGAAATATCCTACTGATGGGGAAGAATAATCTTCAGAAGCTATCCTGTTAATTGCGATTGATTGAAAAATCACAAAACCAAATGTATTTGGGCACAGTGTTACATGGATAGAAAACATTAAAATAAACTCTTTCACATGAATGTATTTTTAAATTCCCAGAGGAACTGGCAGATTATATTCAGTAACGATTAGATATTTCCACATTTTCCTCGATACTGGAATTAGAGGGGAATGAACTCTCTGAGCTCGGAACTTTCGGCGACTGAGCAATAATCGATTGCGGGCGCATACAATATTGGATACGGAAATATCCTACTGATGGGGAAGAATAATCTTCAGAAGCTATTCTGTTAATTGCGCTTGATTGAAAAATCATAAAACCAAATGTATTTGGTCACAGTGTTACATGGATAGAAAACATTAAAATAAACTCTTTCACATGAATGTAATTTTAAATTCCCAGAGGAACTGGCAGATTATTTTCAGTAACGATTGGTTATTTCCACATTTTCCTCGATACTGGAAGCCCATCAGTGGTTTATGCTAACTCGATAACCACCTAACCACGATTAATAGCACTTGATTGAAACATATTTGGTCACAGTGTTACATGGATAGAAAACATTCAAATAAACTGTTTTACATGAATGTATTTTTAAATTCCTAGAGGAACTGGCAGATTTTTTTCCGGATCTTTCTCGATGCTGAATGGCATCCAAACGGAAAGAATTCCGCGCGTGTGTGTGTGTGTGTGTGTGTAGCGGCTGCTTCGAGATCTTCCCGGGGAACCGTTTGTGGCATCACTTTCCTTCTGATGGATTCTCTTCTGGCCTAAGGTGCACAAACAGGCTCTTGGTGACACCGTTCATCCGCGCTTATGATAAATGAAGAGCTTCACCACAACAGCGACAACATGCTCCAATCGCTGTTCAATTAGAACTGAGTGGATTTCCGAGCGGCGCTCGCTTATATACCGATTGGTGATTTCAATAGCCTTTTTTGAAAGCAAATTTAAGACTATTGAAACAAGTTTTTGGATCAGAAAGTAACAAGTATAGAACGCGTAGACATTTTATCTTTCGAATGAAGTGTTTATCATACCATTTCGTTCAGTTGTTTAAGAGCTATTAACACTCAAAATCTCGGTCTCCGGCGTAACGCTTTCGTTTTCGAAACTTTGATTTTACACCCCGGTATAGAAATGAAAGACGTAGTCCTACGTCAAAAAAATTTGGGAAAAAGTAGCGATTCATTTCTCAGCATAGTCTCCTTTTAGCTCGATACACTTGACCAGCGATGCTCCAATTTCCAAGGTCTGCAAAGTAAGCCTCCGTGGCGGCGATAACTTTTCATTCGACTCAAATTTCTGCCCGGCGAGCGACTTTTTCAAGTTTGGGAACAAAAAAAGTCGCACGGTGCCAAATCTGCAAAATACGGTGGACGGATACGGACACGCCCGCTTCCACACACGGTCAACGAAATTACGAGTCTGATTCGGCTGAAATTTTGACAGTAACCGTTTACGAGAATGACACCGTTTGAATTTTTTTTGTACAATCCTAAGCTGACGTTCAGTCTGAGAAAAAGAGATGTCTGCTCCCATCAAGCAAACATTTTAAAGCTTTTGAAAAAGGTGCTTTTATTTATTCAGCACACGAAAAAGCTTTTTTTCTGCCACAGATGAAATATTTTCTGTCAACGCTAGTTTGGGTGTAGTCCTGAAAAGAACTGATAATTTACTACTTGGTAAAACTGTAGAAACTGTAGAAACACTCTTCGACCAAAGTGGAGCACAAAAAAAGACATTGTTGTTGCTGCTGAGGATGCTACTTCGTTTGTTTCTTTTCCAGAGACTTCAAACGCTCGCAGTTCATTCGCCTCTAACCTTGAAAAAGGCTCTTTTAGGAAACTAGTGCTTACTCTAACTATCGACATCGAGAAAGACCATTTGGAAGTCTCGCTACCGCTGCCTTCCGGTCGCTAGCTAGATGACTGATGAGTCTTGGCTAATAAATCACAGTTTTCGTTTCTCTTTAGGTACTGACCAGTGAGTGTTATGCAAAAATACACAAGCAATCTCCACCCGACGACATGAATCCCGACGCTTTGTAGCATTCAGTTGAGTTCCTCATTGGATTTGGAATTGCGAACCAAACCCTATCGCTGCAGTTGATTGCTCACTCGCAGTAGCGTGACTGTGTAATAGAAGTTGCAAATGCTCTGCTCTGCCAAAATCAGTCATAAACCAGGGATGCAAATTTCAATCAAAACCCGTTCGCAACAAATATAGTTATTAACGTGAACAATATTTCATAAAAATCTGTCCAGTTTCCTGAATTAACACTCTTACTAAAAGATGTATTCGTACATCAAAAGAACAAACTGATGCTCTTCTGAACGAATAGGGGGGAAACCATGTAACCTTACTAGTACAATTCCATGTTGTTGATTACTTTTGACGATTCCGTAGAAATGTGTTATATTGGTACTCCGTTCAACGAAACCCCACAAAAATATTCCAGTGGATTGATGTCAGGGCTGTTTGGCGACCAAAGTTTTTTCTCCCAAAATTCTGAAACATTTTCTATGAGCCTTTTCTGTGGATTTTAGCGTTATGAGCTAAAGCTCAGTTTTGTTGGAAGATGAAATGACGGATAGCAGCCGACTTCTTCATTCATGGTACCGTAACACTCTTCGCAGCATTCAAATGAACAACAGATGTCACCTTTAATCCTTGTTCGAAAAATATGAGGAAATCGCTGGACACCACGCAAAGGATCATAACGTGAGTCGAAAACTCACACATAACGATTGGAAACTTATTACGGATGATCCTGGATATTTTTTACTCATCAGAGGCAATCATGAACTACAAAGACCGCATTGGCGTTTTAACGAATCATTTTTCAGATATTTCAATGAATTCAAGAATTGAATTCCGCACTGTGGGAACCACTGAAATGACGCATGAAAACAATATCACAACAAATCCTCCAACTCGAACACCGCAGACAACTGGGGATCTAAGCTGCGCTAAATTCGATTCAGCCAAATTTTTGCCAGTCGTTAAGATTCCTGCCACGGACCGATAACGGCAAAGTTGCCTGGGTAATTCAATAATGTTCTCTCTCCTCTGTTGCGCAAAGATCGAGACAAGGGGCACCACTTTTTTGCTCGGAGGGTTTCCGAACGTTTGATGGATAGTTCCGAAAGAAATGCCATGCCATCTCGTAACTGCATATTAAGGGAAAGTGTCAAGAAAGAGTGCCTTCACACACACACACACACACACACACAGCCACAGTCACACATAGCCGTTCACATTCGGTTCGGGTAGAGGCAGGGTAAGTGAGGGAGAGAGAAAGAAAAACAAGATGGATGGGGAAATTCTGAAGTGCTTAATGGCGTTTTTTGTGGGGAAAAAAGCGCTGAGTCTAGAATATTTCAGGGGTGGTGGTTATCCTTTCCTTCGGAATGACAAAGTTTACATCGGCATCTCAATCAACGAACGGGATGGATTCATATATTTTTGTGATGGGGAAGGGACTACTCTTCTAATATGCGATTGGACAGTGGCACACCATACAGACCGATGCATGCTGATTAGCAAATCAATCGTGAAAAATATGATTCCAAATCCGCTGACATCGGTACAACATGTCACGAATCAGTCGCAGTGATGAATAATGTATGGTTAAAATCCTGCTATGAGCTATCAGCTATGCAACATCGACCTCTCGCCACGTACATGTCATCTTGCCAAATACGAGAGGCGTGATCCCCGCATCATGTCGAAAAAAAAGACAGTGATCAAATAAATTATGCACAACTTTGTTCCATCGCACTACATTGACTGGCTTTGGCGCTGTGTGAACCGACAGCACGAATTCACACATGTCCCTTTTTATGTGAGCAATGGAGAAAAGAATTATTCAACAATGTATGGTATGTATTCCGCTCGAGAACATTTGCCACAGCGAAACTTTTCTACGTGCAAAACGTGTGATGACACATCCGAAGTCTCAGTTTCAACGCTCACCCGGGCTAACATTCAAAAGCATCCATCGGATGTGGTAAAACATTCAATTCTTGTACCTCATGAGGAATACTAGGAAATCAAGTTCTATACATGGTAAAATTAAGCTCAGCTTGCTTCCGCATTTAATACGCGCGAATAAACAAGGGGAGCTGAATACAACAGCCAAGCTGCTGGAGTTAACATTATTCCACCCTTTTTGTATTTCACTCGGAGCCATTTTAAAATGATTTGTAAACAATCTGAGCTGACGTGGTCGATAAATAAGCCTCCGTCCTGGGAGGCCATACGCGTCGTAGAACATTGACGAGGCGAAACAATAACAATCCCTGCGGTGTCAAATCAAATGATTTTTAGTCCCGAAGTCATTGTCGCCCAAACTTGCTCCCGTGCTAAAAGTAAATTTTAATATGTCGCCATCACCGATAAACTGACACGCCACAATGTGTGTAGGCAACCCCAGGCAACCCCCATTGGGATTTTCATTTTCCCGGAAAGGAGGGAAACGCATGCAAAATGGTAATCGTATTAGGCACCCTCGCCTAATGACCCAACTTTGGTCCGTTCGCCGGAAGCCACAATCAATGTCCCCCGGAAGGGAAACAAGCTGCTGTGACGGATTCCAGTTTTCCGGTTGTATTTAATAAGAAATCAGTCGGGTGGAAGTGGGCGGGGCTTGCTCGATTGCGGGTCCTGTCTCGGATGGACGCTACACGCACACGCTTAGGCCATAACAGGAACTCCATATTAATTTTATGCGTTCCAAAATGACCCCTTTTTGTGGGGATGTTAATTCACCCCTATGTTTGAGTGATTCCAGAAACACAAGGCATCATCAGCTAGATGTAGACTAAGCAGGATCAGTACGCGATTTTGGGGCGGCGTAAGATTCTAACTTAAATTTGTTCTAAAACATATTATTTTATGCGCAGAATTTAGAAAATGTATACTAAAACAGTTTAAGTATCAGTTTCGTAATAGGGAGGAACGTATTTGTAGTAATCGAATCAACCGAGTATATTAAACTGTAGATTAGTCTTCCGCTAACTGGACTTTGTTCAACTGGATTTAACTTTAACAAGGCGTGCGTTAACTGCAGCCCATTAATGTATCAATAATAGATTTCATATTCATTTTGATGTTTTGCTTGATTGCAGCCATTCCATGCAAATGCACTATAGTGGTTCTTTGATTTTCGAGAAAATTTCTAGTTTGAAGCCAATGAGCTAGTCTTCTTTGAAAACGAAATACACTTGCGAAAAAATGGATTTTGTTTTCGTAATTATTAATTGTATTTGTTTTTTAAAGTTTTCATGGTCTCGGAACCAAGAGCGCTATATTTTTTGTTTTCTTGAAAGCTGAGTTTTTTTTACACAATAATAATAATAAGAAATATGTTCTTTTCCGTTTTTGAGTTATGATTTTTCGAAGTACTCGATTTAAATATTCGTTCAATATTCATATGCGACTAGACTTAATCTCTGGAACTAGAATCTCATTATTTCGCAAGTATAATATAAACTAGCTCATTGGATTCAATTTAATATGTCGATTATGTGAATCGGTCCAGTAGTTTAAAAGCTTTTTTTTTTTTTTTTTTCTGTATTATAGTGACTTTCAACGCTTCTGGTTGGTTCGTCACTTTTACCTTCCATTTTGAAAGAATGTCGGGAGTGAGAATTGAACTCGTGATCTTGAGCGTGAGAAGTATGGATGTTACCTCCACGCCAGATCGGCTCCTCATAGTTTAAAAGCTATGAATTTATGAAAAAGTCATTTTTGGAAAAAAGAGGAAAAAATGATTTTTCAAACCATTGGTTGACTTTGAAAAATCATAACTAAGTTTTTGAAAAACAAATGTAAAGGGTTGTATCTAGGACACGACCGCATATTTTCGACGTAGAACTACGCAATTATATAATGCAATCCACTTGTTTACCACTTCGAATATTATTTTAGAATGCATCGAAATTTTTGAGATATATTATGTTTTTCGTTACAAATAAATTTGATGACCGTCCTTTTACGTTTGATATGATGCCTAGGACTATCAAAATATGTGAACGGAAGAATTTTCAAACGATCCTTATAATTTCCCTCAGAAATGATTGTACATCTCATGTTTACGTAGTTCTCGAACTGCGAAAGTTCATCACCTCTAGTATCCGAAATGATGATTTTCCCAGGCTTCTCAATTTAAAAGTACGTTTTAGGGAAACATATTCCGGTCTGCACAACGACAAACGAGTACAAAAGTACTCAACTCCAAAAAATACCCCCGACTTGCATGTATTTGCAAAGCGGATTCCCCCAGGCACATTGATTTTGAAGTCCGTGTTAGTTAAACCGTAAATCGGGCCAATCAAAACGAGGCAGTTAGTGCGTTTAGATAACGCTTGACATTTTACAGTTATTAAATTGTTCATCTCATGGAAAATAACACTTTACCAATTGTGATAGACGCGTAGAAATATTTCCTATCAATTGATGCAAACATCTTTCCGATCTGTTAAGAAATGAGTTTTAAGCATTCGAAATACGGGTACACCCGAAGTTAATTTTTAGCACATGTTCTGGCATCCCGATTTATTACATTGATAACATGAAATGTTCTACTCCCCAATATATGTATATCATTTGTATAATATATATGCTAGAGCCAATATGAGGGAGCGAAACAGGAGACACATTTAAATGAAAGCATATGAAAGCTTTTCGTATAGTTTGCCAAATACACGGCCCAGACAGAGAAAGATATATTCTCGTTCATGTTCTTCTTTATCGTCTTAGAAAACACCTTCCAACTTCATTTTATGATGAGGTGTAATATTATCACACTCCTTTATAATAGCGCTGGCAGTGGTCGTGGTCGTGTAAAGTATCTGCATTCCAGCCGGCCTTGGTTCGATCCCCATTGACGTCGTATGGACCTTTTTTTTGCACAACCCCAAATGAAAAGAGAAAAAAAAGAAAGAGATGTCTGCACGCATACATACAAACCATTTTTAAGCTTTTAAAATAGCTCATTATTTGCGCATTTGACTCTCATGCACAGGAAATGGCATCTTTTCTGCCAAAGATGACATGTTTTCTGCCAACGCTAGTTTGAGTGTAGGGTTAGCACACAAATCGACAGAACAAATGTATGAGAAAAAAGGAAGTTTTTCCAATTTTCAGGAATTTAGACCGTTTAGAGATTAGCAAATTGTAATGTATAGCATATTAAACAAATCATAGAGAATCTCCGATTCGATTGGTATGCAAATCATGAGATTTCGTTCACAATGAAAATAGTTATTAACGTTAACTTCATTTCATAAAAACGTGACCTGTTTTCTGATTTGGCACCCTTCCTGAAAGACGTAGTTCTGCTTAAAAAATGAGTGAGTTATATCTGTGACATAATCGCAAGGTTGACGTGGGACTACCGTTGGCTTGGTGATCTTTTGTTTGTTATTGATTGAATGAAACAAACAATTCAATTAAATCCAACATATTTGAAGTGTAAGTAAAAAAATTTAACAAACGCCACGTAATGTAAGGCACCTTTGTTTAGATGTGTTAAGGAACACATTTTGGTGGGAGCAAAACTTGCATGTATTTGCAAAGCGGATTCTCCCAGGTACATCGATTTTGAAGTCTGTGCTTGGGAAACCGTAAATCGGGCCAATCCAAACGAGGCAGTCAGGACGTTGAGATAACACTTGACATTTCACAGTTATTCAATTGTTTATCTCATGAAAAATAACATTTCATTCGTTGTGATGCGTACAAATATTTCCTACCAATTGATGCAAACACCTTTCCGATCAATTAAGAAATGTTCGAGTTATAAGCATTCAAAATCTCTCATTTTTTCCTGCATGTTCCGTGTTTGGGTTTTCCTTTCACCTCCATATACTCCGGTTAGATGTAGTCACACGTTATAAAAAAAAAGAAAAAGTTGATTTTTCGGACCTAAAATGGAAATGGGCATCCTATAAAAAAACCGGGTCTAATATTTTGGGATACTAACGAAACTACCACTTTTCACGGAAATCTGAGAACCACTATATCGTTTTGGCATGGAATGACTATTTTGCTGTTTGGCCGGAATATCAGAAAAGGGAGCACAAAGTAATTTTTATTGATAACAATGCTCTGTCACACCAGCTGCTCAATTGTGATCAACTACCGCATGCTGCTTATTCACTTCCCACAAATTTTGTTCTGTGTATTAATATGCTAATGGTACGCTAATTGCGTTTTTAATGACGATTTCATTTTCTTAACACTAGAACTACCGAAACCGTCAATTTGACGGATTTCAAATTTCATGGCCCAAATTAGGCATATTGAGGTTTCAGGGTGCAATAAATGTTTCTATGGTGGTTAGACTCTCCACCCCCCTCTCTAAGGGTGGGGTGCCATACAAATGAAACACAAATTTCTGCATCACTGGAGAATTAATCCAGCAAATGTAACCAAATTTTGCATGTGAAGATTTTAAAGTACCCTGTTTTCTTCCATTCATTGAATTTTAGCATCAAGTACGTCTCGTCTTTCATTATGAGTACGAAAAGAAGTTTTTAACTTCTTTCGCCGGAAAGAAGTTTTCACCGGAAAGAAGTTTTTCACCAGCACCTCAAGCTACTCTTTCTGGGTGATTACCTGGTGCTCAGATGCGGCCGGTCTCGTCTGACGCTTCCGCATAAAAATGTCCATTTTGGCCTGATTCTTCTGCACCGTTTGGCCGGTTGCTTCGATCCTCCGGCTTAAGGAGCGGCGAAGAGCATGCTTCTCAGTATACTTTTAAGACTTATTTGGCATAAAAATCTAAATAAAGTACAGGTCGGACTCGATTATATACAGACTCGATTATATGTGATTCGATAATATAAAATTTTGGACTCGACTATATACAGCTTGGATTTTTTTTATATTTCAAATATGGCTTATTTCAAGAAGAGATGTAACCTTTCAACGTTAAGGTGAAGTTTAAGTGGCTATTACATGTACAGTGGGGTAAAAATCTTGATTTTTGAAGATTTTGCTTGAATTTTCGCCAGGAATTGGTTATATCGATATTGCAGCCAAATTAAGAAAGATATAATTTGGGCTCCAAAGAACAAATTGTAAAGCGGTTAAAGAACTTCAATTTAATTGATAGAAACAATCTAGTTTAATATAATTTTTTAGGATAAAATTAATAATAACACATAAAAAAATATTAACTTTTAAGTTTTTCACTTTCAAAATTATATTAAAATCCACTAATATAGTTTTTACACTACTATATCCTGTACTAAATTTTCTAATTTTTCAAATGAAACCATCAGAATCATCTTCCGTAGCTTACTTTTTATTGTAGAGCCAGTTTGAGGCAACAGAGTCCGAAACAAAAAAAAAGAGTTCTATAACTCTGTCATTGTTGAAATTCGAACATATGCATAGGAGGATTTTTTTCACCAAATATGATCGTTCTTCTTGATCACCTTCTGAGAGAATCTGGATAATTTTTTTTCATGTGAGAAAGGTGTTTTCTGACTTTAAGGGAATGAATCAAAAATAAAATTCCTCTTTTATTTTTAGAAAACGAAAAATACATGCAGAAAAAAACAAATTTTTTTTTTTTGAGTCGATTATATACAGTGAAAAGAAATCAAAAACTGTATATAATCGAGTCCGCGCTGTACTTATAAACAATGACGCAAGTAATACTACGTTGAGACGGCGATGTTTCTTCAGGAATGACCATTAACCCTTTCACTACGGCAGTGTGCTCCGTCGGAGTGCTACCGCTGAACAGAGCACTGCGCCGGAAAGTATGCATATCGCGCTGGTGTGATCGATGTGCAGTATCACTCTGATGTCGACGCTCGTAGCGAAAGGATAAAAGAAAATGCCTCTGGAACTCAAAAACAGTTATGGAACGAAATTCTAATGAAGTTTTTTTTTCAATTCAATGACACAAAATTCTGATAATTCCTCGTGGCGAACTTTTTAACATATGAATTCCCGGAACCCTTTTGACATAATGTGATTCTCCTTCCAGCTTCAAGAGCAGCAATACATGAGCACCATCAAATAATAATTATGCTGCACTGTGTACTAAACAGACTCGATTCGATCAACAACTTTCGCGCTGCTTAACGACTCGCTTTCCTGGAAGTGCCAACAATGAACAGATTAAAGTTCCAGTTTAAATTTCATAAACAGATAAAGAGATTTCCCGGCAATTGTAATTTATCCCAATTTGATTACTTTGTCTCCTTCGCCGCCCCGGAACGGCTGCCTCGCCATTTCCATCTCGATAAAATCTGAGCCGCGCTTTTCGTTTTTTTTTCTTTTCCAGCACCGACCGGATGAACCCAACACGGAGACGATGGGTACATATGGACCATTTCACACATCTGCATCGGAAGGGAACACGAAGCGCGGCTTCAGGACAACGATGTTCTTGTTTCTTCGCATCGTTTCTTGCAGCCGATAACCATGCAGTCGTGAAGTTTAAACAAGATCTCGTTGTATGGGGCGGGAAAACAAACAAACAAAACGAGATTTGTTTGCGCGGCAATACAACAGCGTCTTGTGTTCCATAACCGGCGCGCGCGCCTTTATTGGTCATGTACAACACGCCAGAGAAGCAGCAGCAACAGGAGCAATGTAATAACGTGATTTCGATCCGCCATAAACACAATTTCGCGTCCCTGCAACCTAGTTTCGTTGCTCAAGGATGGAAAGGACCGGATCTGTAATTTTGAAGCCATTCTAGAACATCACTCTCGGGGGAGATTCACAGTATGATGTGACTTTTCCCATGTTTACCACTGAGTGCGGTGTCAAAGCTCACCCCGTAACTCATAAAAACATGGAACGAAAAAAGCCTCGATTTGTCTCCACGTGTGATAGATCCGAATGATAATTTACCGCGTGAGAACACGTGATCAAGATTGTATCTTTATTAACAGCTACAAAGAGGGTGACACCCCCGCGCCAGTGGAAAATGAAGCGAAAACAAGTAAAGGCTGTATACTTACATGGAAGAAGCCACCAATCCTGCTATGCTTATTTGCTCAGCGTGTCAACCGCGACCAAAATATGCTGCGTTCGGTAACGACATATGGGCCAACAGTGAAGACGTTTTTTGATCTATAGCGAGATTGGAAAAAAAGGAGAGACACGAAAATAAATAAATATAAATTGCTGTGAGTAAAGAATTTGAATTGGACGAGCGTCTGCTGTAAAGACAACAGAGATGTTTTTCTTACAACGAAAGAAAATGGAAATCCTACCCACGCTGCTTTGCACTTGGAACGATTTCAACTATAGTTTCCCAGATCAGTTATTGTTAGTGCAATGCTACATATTTCAACATTTGAAACAACTACAACCCTGGCAGAGCTCTGTACACATCTCCCGTGCAGAGATGCCAGATTTAGGGAAATATCCGTAGATCATCCTATGTTTTCGTTCTACGTTGTCTACTTGGCCACATATTCACGCTGCGAAGGGTATGCTGTGTATTTGGTGCGACCAGGTCGGATTTACCATCTCTGGAAAATGGTATCGAGTTCAATTTATGCGATTGAGTCGAGCGCTGCATAAAAAGTGGCCACAATAAAAAACAGAGGCCCAAAAAGTGATTTTACAGCATGACAACGCTCCACCTCATGTTGCTTAACCCGTTGAAAGCTACTGGGAAATACTCAATCGGGAAGTCCTACTCAACCCTCATATTATTCTGCCCGATTCTGTATCCAGACGGACATTTAGTTCGGAAGTGACATTTAGATCAAATTTGAATTTGCCATTCCCTCCATTTCGATCGTTTTGTTTGATATTCGAAAACAAAACAGCTCGAACAGGGAATATTCGAGTTCAAAATAATTTCAATCGAAAAAGGGAATAAAATTTGTCAATAAGGTCGATTCGATCGAAATACATAATCGGGGTGATTATTTGTTCCGTTCGCTGGCATAACACATAAAAAAATGGGTCGATTCGAAGACCCATTTCGCTCTTTTTCAACCCATCAATGTCGAAGCTATTGCAAATATTTTTTGACGAAAGCCATTGGTGTAATTAAAGAAAACCAAATGTTTAAGAATTATTTTGATGTAAATGATGAAAAATTGAAAAATCGTTGAACAAAAACATTGGCCAAAGCCTGCATTTTTGTTCCTGTAGAAGGCTCAATCCAATGATTTTTTCCCTGCATCACAATATGTGATCTTTTATCAAAGTAATACTATAAAGTTTACATATTTTTGTATTTTATTAGGTACTAGCTGACCCGGCAAACTTCGACCCGCTCGAAATTTATTTTTGGTTATCACATCCACGTTTTCTTACTAAGCGCACTTTCATGGGTCTAATCGCAGAACTGTTCATTGATTGATCTTCTAATCTACCCTTTAAAATTAATTTTTACTATAAAATTTCAGTACTTCTACCAAAACTCAACATTATAATATCAGATTATTTTTAGACACAATTCTCGTGCAAGATTTTTCATCCACTTGCAAATAACATGTTTCTCCGTTACATAGAATAAATGTTTCATACAAAAAATATGATAGAATAAAGACAACCCTAAATCGAGCAATTCCCTTCTCGAGTTTTGCTCTTATCAACAGATTCCTGCTATCCATTTTTATTTATATAGATAGAAGACGATATAGGAGTGCGTTTTATCGCATTAAAATCCATTTCCACTTTCGAACGAAGATCAATTTCGTTACCGCAAACATCAAATGGACTAACAACGCTTGTCAATATGTAATTGTAGAAAACATGCGAATTGTTTTTTTTGAATTTTCCCATTTTCCTTCAAAGTTTTCCGAAAATTTTCAATTGTCATGTTTGCTTGGAATATATTCGGTTGGAATACGTGCATTATTTTTATGGGACCCACTCTCCTTTCCAGAGGAGGAAATGGTGTCATTCCATCATAGAAACATTTCTCATACCCAAAAACCCTCACATATCAAATTTGGCTTCATTTGTTTCATAAGTTCTCGAGTTAAGCAGAAATTTGTGTTTCATTTGTATGGCATTCCCCATGCCCTTAGAGAGGGGTTAAGTGTGTCGAACCACCATAGAAACATTTCGTGCCTCCTAAAACCTCCACATGCCAAATATGGTTCAATTTGCTTGATTAGTTCTCGAGTTATGCAGGAATTTGTGTTTCATTTGTATGGGAGCCCCCCCCCCCCTTAGAGGAGTGGGAGGAGTGTTGAACTACCTTATAAATGTTTCTTGCCCCATAAAACCACCACATACCAAATTTGATTCCGTTTGCTTGATTAGTTTTCGAGTTATGCAGAAATTTGTGTTTCATTTGTATGGCAGCTAGCCCTTAGAGAGGGGGGTGGAGTGTCTAATCATCGTATAAATATTTATCACACCATAAAACCTCCACGTGCCAAATTTGGTTTCATTTGTTTGATTAATTCTCGAGTAATGTAGAAATTTGTGTTTCATTTGTATGGTAGCCCCCACTTAGAGAGGGGGGAAGGGTCTCGAACTATCATAAGAACCTTCCCTGAACCCAAAAACCCCTACATACCAGTTTTCATGTCGATCGGTTCAGTAGTTTCCGAGTCCCTAAGAATCTGACAGACAGATTGAAATCCATTTTTGTATATATATAGATTGTTATTTGTTAGACTATGTTTGGTTATGATCTTTCCGCTCATAGTTGCTTAAAACCGTATTTGATGCCCAATAAAGTTATTGATGTTAATGAGTTAAAACAACTTTGTGCAAATGGTATTGAGCTATTTCAAGGTCAATCTTTATCTTCTTATCGGTCATTATCCATCAAATTGGTTAATTCCTGTGATGTTATTGGCATTTTCGGTGACGAGACCACCTTTGCGAGGTACATTTTATTTTTAATTGACAGTTATACTACATCCCATTATAAGATGAAGTCGTCTTCACAATGTTTCGCCAATGAACCCGGTCCATGGCTGCGGTTCTTCAATCCCGGGCTACAACAATTCTTCCCAAGTCCTGCTCCACCTGGCCCAACCACTTCGCTCTCTGGGTTCCTCTTCTACAGAGAGGTACGTCTTTAACCCTTTAGCCTACGATTTAATTTCCAAAGGAGCGGACCAAATACAAACGCTTCGATGGCTCACGCATCGAGTGATTCCACTGCCCTGCTGAGCGTTCTAGCGCTCGCGATTTAGAATCGATGTTGTAGTGTTTGGCACAGTCGTTTCATCTCGAGTGTGACTCGATGTTAAGGGTTAACATCAAAAGTACCTCTTATCTTCCATGCTCATATTTTTTGTTTGTACCGAGTTCCGTTATCTAATATTCATAGCACCTCCGTATTCACCAGGGCTGTGGAGTCGGAGAAAAATTTCCCGACTCCGACTTCAACTCCGACCCTTCCCCCCTATGTCCACATTTTAATCTGTACCAGAGGGGTTAAAAATCTTTCTCATCTGCCCTTTTTGGTCCAAAAATTTGTACCATCAAAAATATTCATTGTAGAAATTTAGCATGAAAAAATACTCACTTATTTACTACAAATACTACATTTACATTTGCAAGTCCTTCGTGTGTTTTATAATGCTTATACATAGATTTTTTATAATCAAGACTACGTACTAGCATGAATTAAAATTTAAAAAATCGCTCCAAGCGATACTGCGGCGTAAAAGTCATCATGTATCTTAATGTTAATGTTGCTTTGTTCGAATGTAAGAAAATTTCACACGCGGAAAAAATCTGAAACCAATCTGTACTTTTTGACGAAAATCTGTACTCTGTACCGTACAGAATCTATTCCAAAAATAAAGAAAAAATCTGTACCATTCCAGATAAATCTGTACGTGTGGTAACACTGACTCCGACTACGACTCCGACTCCAACTCCGACTCCTGCTAAAAAAATTGAAATAAATCGAAATAAGGTTTTTCATTACAACGTTCAATTTACGATTTTCTCTGATTGGATAATAGAAATAAACATCAAAATTTAGAATATATTTATAGAAAATAATTCACCCTTCTAAGCTCGTGTCGACTTCGAGTAATCGGCTTCCTGCCTTATTAACCTTAAAGTTAAGGAAAATGTTGGTATATACTAGTAAAAATATAGTTGAGAGTTTGGCTCCTTTAAAATAATGTACTTGAGCTTTTAAAAATAAATAAATTCAAATAAAATCACTCGTAAAAACAGAATTGCTTAAGGGAGTATTCTAGTCTAGAAATTTGAAAAAAAATAATTTTTTTTTCCTTCATATTTCTGTAGTTTAGACATTCAAGAATATACTCTAGAAAGGACATATCGAAAATCATATTATTTACCGAGTTAGAGCCATTTTTGTGATGCGGTATCTAACCTGGTACGGCCATAACAATGAACTTCAAACGCGTTTTTCTCGAAACTAGTTTTTTCAAACTGGCGTACACGATATCTCAAGTTGTACTGAACCGATTTATGTCAAATTTATATGAAAATAATCTGCATACATCTCTCTATCGCATGAACCAATAAAAAATTATAACTTTTTAATTTTACTATTTTGAAAAAATCGGTAAACGCAAAAAAAACGTTTTAAACAGCATTTTTGTTTTCAAACGGCCGCCATTTTGTTAAAACCCATGTTTTTGACTTGTCCGAGGTTCATGCCATAGCGACATCTTTACTGATTCAGAATCTGTTCGATTTTTTTGTTTCAGATAACCAGAAGGACTGGAATCGTGTACGCCATGGCACAACTTTTTTTTGAACACCCTCACTTCACCAGCATGTAACTATTCTAATTATGAATATTTTTTTTCCGTCCTATTTTTGTTTTATTGTTGAAAGATAGATAAACGAATAATGATATAATGGATAGTAAAAATATTCTTTGTTTTATTTTTACGGAGTTCGAAAAAACGTCCGTCAATGTTTCCGATATTTCTGATGTTTCACATCAATGTTTCCAATATGACCTATGTTTCACATAGTGCTTCCTTGGCCATCGTTAATTGGCTTTCGTTAAATGGAATATATCTGTCCTAACATGATCTTCTAAACTTAGGAACCTGGGAAAATCGTGCAGCCACTAGAAGCGAATGAACTTCCCAGTTTCAAGCAAATTCGAGATTCGAGAAGTATGTACACTTTTGGGATGTAAACTTCAGAGGGAAATGTAAAATAAAATAATCGTTTGATAATTTTTTTTTTATCTTTATTGGAAATATTTTCAGCCTTAGGCTGGTTCATCAAACGTTTGATAATTCTTCCGTACATATATTTTGTTCTAGTCATCATACCAAACGTAAAAGGTCCGTCCTTAAATTTACTTGTAACGAAGAACAATCAATCACAATAAATGAATTGACTTTACACGGCATTTGTTCATTTTTTTCACTCACAGAGCAAATATATTGAACTCAATTGAATTTGGAAACTGTTTCATTCAATCAAGAATTTAATCAATACAAACGAATGATTGATAAGCTAAGCTAGTTCCACGTGAACCTTGCGGTTATATCATAGATATAACCCACTAATTTTTTTTAATTTTTTTTTTCAAATTTCTAGAGTAGAATACTGCCTTAAGGCTTTCAATTAGCGACTTCAGCAGTCCTGGAAAATGTGGCTTCTGCAAAGTTGTCGCTAAGGAAACGTTTTTATCCTTATACGTGCGAAGTTTTACGAAGCAAAGTGTGAAGTGACTCATCTATCAAGACTTAAAAAATATTTCTATCCCATATTTAACAATATAGTACTTCTGAATATAGCTGGGCATAAGGTTTTTCTGGGGTGTTATTTGATGACTATATACACATCAAACTTTGATGAATTAATAGATAATAACTATTTGTACTACTATTACTACTACTACTGTAAGCTATTTTCCGTATATACTTCTGAGATACAATTTCATTTTATGATGTGGTGTAATATTCTTGTGCATTGGTATAACAGCACCAGTTGTTAAGTGGATAACGTGGTTGTGTGGAACAGCCTTTACAACTCAGCCTAGGTTCGATCCCTGCTCGGCATCATTTGGGTTTTTGTGTGTAAAATTTCAAGATGACATCCATCTCTCAAATCACAAAAGCAAGAAAAAACAAAGGCAACTTCTGAACGCGATTCATAAATCTTCAAGCCAAATTCATCCACATTTTCGATCAAAGTTTAGTTTAAATGTATGCTAATTTCAGTTTAATAGATACAAAAATACAACACAAGGATACAACTTTAATATTTTCAACCGCCACTTTTTTTCTCTCTCACAAAAAAAAATTAAACCTATTTCAAGGTTCACCAAAATTTGTATAGGTCAAAACAGGTAATTTTCGAACTTTTTGTTGAATGACTATCGTAAATTAGAGTGAAACGCAAATATGATTAGGTAGATATGTTCTCTGGTGACTCGATTATCCGGGATTCGATTATCCGGTGTATTTTATTTTTGATTTTCGGAAATTTTGAATAAAACGTAGCTTATATTACTTTATTGTGTTGCTGTTTGAGTAAGGTTAATGGATAAATTCAACTAGAAGACGAAGCCAACCTTTCTCATGATGTTTCTCTTCGTATGGTTGATTAAAATGTGATTCATTTAGAATCCGGCATCACAAAACAGTTGTACTTCGGGATTGGTTAAAAGTAGAAACCAAGCTTTAGTATCAAAATACAGATAATTCATTGTTCATTCAGAAAAATACTATTCAAAAAATTATTCCTTTGGACTTTGAAAATGTGTACGTTATAACAACTGTGTTCTACTAGTCAATCCCTTTCATTTGATACAGGTCAGACTCGCTTATATACAATTTTGTACTCGATTATATACAGTTTGGAAAAAAATATTTTTTTAAATATTTCAAATATGACTCATTTCAAGAAGAAATGTAACCTTTCAACGTTAAGGTGAAATTTGAGTGGCTATTACATGTACAGTAGGGTAAAAATAGTGATTTTTGGAGATTTTGCTTGTTTTTTTACCAGGAATTCTTGCCTCCAATTCCACTTCATAGGTCCGAAAAAAGCCACGTAATAAAGGTTGAATTTGGAGAAACGCTATTTATTGTGAGTGTATTGGTGTATTTTTGCATTAACATTGCAACTTAGTTGTATATGTTCAATTTTATGCTTGATCCATTCTCACCCCCACTCAGCATAAATAAGAGATTATTTCGAAAATATTGAAATTCTTTTATTCAAAATTAGCAATGACTCATCTGGCAAGACTTAAAAGATTTTTTCTATCCAATACTTAACAATATAGTACTTCTGAATATAGCTGGGCATCAGATTTTTCTGGGGTGTTATTTGATGGCTATCTACACATCAAACTTTGATGAATTGATGAATAATAACTATTTGTACTACATTTAAGTATTGTCCATTGGAAGTAGTGAAAAAATGTCTCCTATTGAACGGCTCACAGCTACAAAAATATTCGCAATATTTGTCAAGATAATAGTAAATTTCTCCATTTTTGACCCAATCTCACCCCACCCCCATAGAATATGTGAAATAGTAAATAGACGATGGAATTAAAAATATACTTTTAAATTTGTGTGTTTTTTTTGTGAGAATTTGAAGTTTGAATTTGGATTTAGCTTCTTTAAACTTATGTAACGTAGCCTGCAAAAATAAACGAATTATGAAAAAAAAATTTATTCATATTCACAGCTATTTTACACATTAGTATTTATTTAGTCGGAACCTAACTAAATAACTTTTTATTTAACAAAATAACTTATTATTCCGAGTACTGCGAAAAAAGAGATTTTTTTTTTGAAATTCGTAGATTAATCAAAGATTTACATGAAAAGATAACCTGGCATCTCTGCTCCTGAGAGAAAGACAAGTCTGGAACCGCTCGAAGAACGCAAAGTCATCAAAAATAGAGCATAATCATAAAAAGAAACTAATGACTTTTCTCACCCTTCCCTCTCCCATCCTTCCTGAGTGACACATCGATAGCTCAACACTGTCTGTGTGTTTGTGGCTGTGCGGCGCTTCCATCTCTAGTGACGATGACTATCATCATTTCCGTCATTGGCGAGGCCCCATCCACGGTAGATGTCAATAGGATGGAAGCTCACTGCTGTGGCTCCCCCTTGCATCAACTATTCCAACGCCGTTGCGGCTTCGTGTGGAAGTCATGGGCAAAAGGCACCACCACCAGACGCAGATATATCTCGGGTCATAAATTGTGGCGGGGAATGGAAGGCAAATTATGAAAAAGCCTGTCCGCCAGCCGCCAGATCGACTCTGATGAGCACAACCGGCGGATGGCTAGGATTGGTCGATTTCCAGGGGAAATAGAAGGTGGTAGTCAAGTCAGTCGAATGCGGAACGAAATGGAATGGAAGCAAACAAAAAAAAATCATAAATTGGCTAAATCCTCCTGGTTTTGTGAAACGCGTTTCAGTGTGAGTAGGCGAAGATGGAAAGAATAGAGCCGAGCTGGTGTTCCACTGCTACCGTGTCGGGGTCGATGGGTTCCAAAGAGACGATTGTTGGCCCGATCGGGTGCCTACCCCCTGCCGAAGATATATGGGATAATGGCAGAGGACGGGGCGCCACTCGTGTACACTATTCACACCTGGGTTAATTAGCACTAAGCGGGAGGACTTCGACAGGGGTGAGCCGTAAGCGGCTCGAGAGAATATTGGCTGTTTGGAAGTCATTTCGAAAGCACTTGTAATGGCACTGACTGTGACTGCTCGAAAGGAAATGAGAAATGTTCGGAAGATGATAACGTAATTTTACATGACTACGGATGATAGCGTGACTTGTGACGCTAATGAGTTTCTTCGTTCTATTGGATTTGATACTTTTATTGTTTTCACTCCGGCTGAGGTGTCTCTGTGCGGTGGTGGTTAGCAGTCGGATGTTCGGGTGATTCATCATGCAAATCACGGCAGCAATATGGGTAAATATTTTATTAATATTAGGCTCTGGGCGAAGATCATTGTATATACAATCTGTCAAGAAAGTACCGGGGATTGGTCAATAAATCATATAATATTTATTATTCATTCGAATCTTGTGTATCGCTTTCAAAGTAAGGCCTCTTTCGAAATAATACTTTCGTGTCAACGGATGATTCAATCATAAAGAACATTTTTCAAATAGCCACGGCCAAATTGGTCGAATTACACTACGAACTGCTGCCCCATCCACCGTATTCTTCAGATTTGGCCCCGTGCGACTTTTTTTTGTTTCCAATCTTGAAAAAGTCACTCGCCGGACAGAAATTTGAGTCGAATGAGGACGTCATCTCCTCCACGGATGCCTACTTTGCAGACCTCGAGAAAACGTATTTTTCAGATGGATTAAAAAAGTTGGGGCATTGCGGGGTCAAGTGTATCGAGCTAAAAGGATACTATGTTGAGAAATAAATTACCACTTTTCCAATTTTTTTTGTAGGATAAGTACATATCGGACTGCCCTCGTAGTTCTGATATATGCCTGATTTTTTTGAGCGCGAAAAAATTTAAAAAAATATTTTGGAGCCGTTTTCGTAGTATTTTTCAATCTGGAATTTTGGTGGAGGCTATTGCATGGTTTGGGCGGGATTCAGTGCAACCGGAAAACTCAAACTTTCACATCATTCAAGGACTATATACATGTTCTGGAAGCCTCTCTCCTACAGTTTTTGCATGGATATCGTCACAAAAAATTGACATTCCAGCAAAACAATGCTACTATGCATATCAGCAAGGAAGATAAGCAATGGATGAAGGACCAAAAACTTATTTTTTTTTAACTTGCTCGCTCTCCAGACTTGCTTGATTGGTGCTTGTTTTGCTTAGATCGAAATTCAACAAAAAAAACAAAAAAAAACTAGAAGTGGGTTTCATCTGCGCTACAACCGCAAGGTAGACGTAACACTACCGGCTTGGCTTGGCACTACCGGCCTGGCTTGGTAACCATTTGTTTGAAGTTGCATTTGAATAAATTCTCTTAGTTGCAGCTTGCATGTATCTGCTACAACGATATCCCCAGGTGTCTTGATTTTGCGCCCGTATTCGGTAGCACATTCCGTTTGAATGTGCTACCGAATGAATTATTCATGCTCAAAAGAGGGAACAGCTCCGTCTTGAAAATACCCAGCGCAAATAATAACCCCTACCAGAAAACTGAAATCATCGATCAATTGTGGCATTCGTGAAAATTCAACACTAGAAGCAGTGTTGCCACACGTACATATTTGTGTTGAATTTTCCACAATTGATCGATGATTTCAATTTTCTGGTAGGGGTTATTATTTGCGCTGGATATTTTCAAGATGGAGTTGTTCCCTCTTTTGAGCATGAATAATTCATTAATGCATTAATTAATAATTTTTCCGGCTCTGGAATGGTACAGATTTTTTCGTTATTTTTGGTACAGGTTCTGCACGGTACAGATTTTCGTCAAAAAGTACAGATTGGTACAGATTTTTTTTCCATTTGTGAAATTTCTTACCTTTGAACAAAGCAACATTGAGGTACATGACGACTTTTACGCCGCAGTATCGCTTGCTGCTACTGATCATAAACGCATTTACAATGTAATTATTGATCAATTTCATAAGGACAAAATTCCTTACAAGGATCGTCTGAAAGGATTTGCGTCGGACGGTGTGACGTATGTTTTGCCCCAGATCAACAGATTGATTCGTTTGTTCCAGGATGAAAAAGGTGAATTCACGATGATACATGAAGATCTAAAAGATTTTTATTTTATCATTCTCTCCAATGGGGGTCTCCGTAGCCACATTGGTTGCGCGTTCGCTTAGTAAGCGATCGATCGTGAGTTCAAAACTCAGGGCCCTCATTGACCATCTTTGTGTTGTTACAGAATAGCTACGTCCACGCAACAATCATCAGCGATGGAGATCGATCCACGGTCGAAACAAGATCGATTCATCCATACAACTGCTCTGCTCTGCAAGACACATCGGGCTGCTGTTCTATAAATAACTCAACAATGATCATATTAACTGTCTCCGCTGTCCGGTGGTCTAACTGGATAATGGAAGAACAGAAAGAATACTCTTACGCCTAAATGGCTACTGTGTAAATGTACCATATGCAATGGTATAGAAGGGATACTGGCGAATGGCAACTGTGTAAGGTGCTATAATTATAGATATGATAACCATGTGAGACATGTACACGATTAAAATTCGGCTCTGTTACAGCTTAAATACTAATGAGCCTAAATACTAAATACTAAAAATAAAGAAATACTAAAAATACTAAAAATAAAGAAATGGGATAAAAAAAATTTTCTCCAATATCTGCGAGAGATCTTACGTTGTTCTAATGTCCAATGCTATTAAATATGAAAATAATTTGAAAATCGACAAAATTTTTAGGATGGAATAGCAGAAGAAGAATTTATCAGAACAATGGACATCGAAAGGCAGTTTTTTCGTGGAGCTGAACAAAACAAATGAGAAAAAGGTTCGATTTTGATGATTCGACGCCCAAGTCTACGGCAATGGCAAATCCCAGGAACTTTTCCGATTTGACTAGCATTAACGCATTAACGGAATGTACAAGATGTGGAGAATTAATTCTGTTGCCTAACAATAAAATTACTCCGTAAGGAAATCACAATTTCAGAAAACGAGTATGTGTAGGCTTGGTGGACAAAAATTGGATGCCTAAAAAGAATTGACGGTTCGCTCGCATTTTCGGCGCTTCGATGCCCACGCATAGTTGTCCCATGTTTGTAACGTTCTCACTACGCCTCACTCCTCGGCAGCTGTTGATCGATTTTTTTTCTGAATATAATCAGAACAGAAATAAGCTTTGAAATCAGCTCAGCAACGATACGATGAACGTTATTTTAAGATCAAAGGATTTGGTCAAACATCTTGGTGGCAACTTGAAATTTAAAAAAAAAATTATAGTATGCAATCTAGATTCAAAAAAACTATGTATGAGCATCATCAAACACACGAATGACTTGCAGATGTAAATGTAGTATTTGTAGTAAATAAATGAGCATTTTTTAACACTAATAAATTTTTTTTTCTCTATAAGGAATATTTTCGATGGTACAGATTTTTGGAAAAAAAAGTACAGATAAGAAAGCTTTTTGACCCCTCTGATACAGATTTAAATGTGGCAACACTGACTAGAAGTGCTGCTTTTACCAAACAAATCGGTTTTTTCGATATGGTGAAATATTCTTTGCCCCATATCAAACATTTCGTAGTCTCCGCTATCGAATCCATAGCCAATGGCACCATTTGTACGCAATCTGTATCGAGTTATCATCGATACTTAGGTTTTCGTTAAAGGATCCGTTCAATCCGGCGACAGAAAGGAAATGGGATTGGGAGAGAAGAGCATTATGTTCAGGCAAGCGAGCGAGACCATTCTCCTGTCACTTCGCAATCACAACTAGATGGATGGATTCATCCAAATACCAAATGCAAATTATATCTCCCTCCAATTCGTGGGCATTCGATAATAGAATTGTTGCTTTCTCTGATATCTTGACTTCGCTTAGTTTGGCGGCAGATAAGAACTGGGATTGGGAAAGAAGATATTGTTTAGGTGAGTGACCATTCTCCAGTCACTTCGCAATCAAAACTAAATGGATTTCCGGTCGATGCTTTTTTTGATATGCTGGCTCCGTTTATATTTTGTTTCACCGGTCGCTTATATTTTGCTTCACCAGCACCACCAGGAAGAGAGGGGCAGGAAGAGAGGGGACGAAGAAAGATGGGGAAAAGAAGGATATAGAGAGAACTGGGAGAGAGAGAAACATGAGAGAGATAGCGTGATCAGCAGTTCATTCCCTATAACTGATTACGTCATGGCACTAACGTTCCCAGTAAACCTTTTGCCGGCTCAACATAGATATTTACTTGCGTCATTTTTATTAGTAGTACTTAGTTGAGATTTCTATGCCGGATAACACGCCTCGGATGTATTCTTGAGTATCAAGCTCTAGAACACGCATGTCCACAGTGCTAAGTCAGAAGAAATTTCTTTGACGAAATATTCCCCGGCCAGAGCGGGAATCGAATCCGGTATGGTAATGTGTGACGCTAATCACCCGGCCATGGGAGCACTACTACATTCAGCATATTACAGAACTTTAAAATGAGTCTTATTCAAGACGATGATTCTGCGCGAAAAAGATGCGAAATCACTATCAAGTTAGAGGCGAATGAACACTCAACGCAGAATGGCAACAGAAAATCCTAGGCAGCAGAATGGCAACAGAGAATCTATAAACTGAATTAGTTGAGTGGAGGCGGCAGAGGCGATAGCAACCGCAGTGGAACAAATTTTCACATCCGGCTTGAAATGCGCTGCACTTCGACGCCTCATTTGACCCGGAAACACTGCACGAATTCGCGAAAATATTCGCTTATTCACACAAGCTTTCTTGGGCCTGACAAAAAAAATATAAGAATCAATTTACTTTTTTTAATATGTCATATACTGCCGTTCTACGCATAGTTGTCCCATGTTACTTTTCTTCATAAAATGATGTTTTTATCATATTCATATTCATATTTTTCATATTTTTATCAAGTTCAATTGTCCCATGTTGATATTCTAGGCATAACTGTCCCACCATGAATGTTTAAGCCTGTAACCAAGATTGACTAGCAATCCAGTATATTGCTAATCCGAAATGCTTAAAGCTTCTAGTAAACAAATTTAGATTAGATTTTTGGAACATGGGACTATGCGTAGAACGGCAGTATATAACTTTAGAATACATTGAACCCTTTGAAATAACTTGTCAGCGAATGTTTTGGTGGCCCTGAAAAGGGTCGTGGTTTTATGGAATCATTCTTGTTACCATGAAAACAATATACAAGAAGGCATTTGTCGAAATTTCTATTCCTATTGTCAATGCACGTATTGCCTATCTTTTCCGAGGCACACACGCTGTAGCCACAAGTGATTCCACACTTGAACCACCACAACCACCACTGACAGTGCATAAAAACAAAATGCTTGTGTATGATTCAATCATACACAAACACTCTCCATCTAACGATATAGAAATCAACGCTGTATGTCCTATGTTTTAATCGAGCAACCGCTGTCGTTCAGTCGCTTTTATTTTGTTTCACCAGTACCATTCTACACGTCTTAGCTGCCATAATCTATGCACACTGGCTGGCAGAATAATCAAACAGTGGTGGAGCTTGCGACGCAATGATTTGCGGCTTCCATTGTATCGAGAAAAACCGTTGTGTGTTATTTTTTTTTATTTTTTTTTTATCCAAAATATATATTTTTATTAAGGCTCATATGGCGTCAGCCTAACGGGGCCGGGAGTTCAATATTTTGACAATGTTTGCTTACAACTATGTTAGTAATATGTAACCGATTACTCGCGGTTGGCTCGAGATTAGTATTACAAGTGTTCTCATAATTGGGATGTTGCAGTCTTCAGTGCTCTGTATGTGTACCCGACATGGGATACTTCCTATTGGGATGCAGCTGACCGTTAATCAGCAACGCCCCCCTAGTCTGCATCCCATATCTAGCGTGGTGCGTCTTTCTCGACTCGAGGAATCCAGGATAGAATGATCACTAGCCGGCGCAATCATCAGCTCGTGTAGAGTTGTCATGAGCGGCACAACCTTTGGCTCTTGTTGAATCATCAGTGGACTGCACAACCTTCGGCCCGTGTATCTGTAAAGAGTGTGTGTATGTATTGCCGCGACTAAGTAAAAGTTTATAGATCGGATAGGAGGGATATGAAACAGGAAAACAACGAAGGAAACATCATTAAACGTTGACATCGGCGTTTCTGAGGAACAGGTATAGATGGAGCAGAAGATGAGGATCACGGCTACCTAAGATATCCCGGAAGGGGATATCCGATTGTCTGCCTTGTTGTGTGTAATATCAACATTTAGAAATACTATCGTCTGCTTGCTAGCTTGCGCAAGACTGAGATTAGGCCGTCATTTATATGGTGACTCCGATCTCTTGTTTTTCTTATTTCACTTGATAGAATAATATGCAAGGTGGATAGCTACGATTGTTTGCGCGGTGGTATTGGTTTGTTCAAATAGTATCTCGTTGCTACTTCAGCGGTTCCTTTTGATCTGTACAACCAAAATCTTGGCGCGTTTAGATAATGTCTATAAACAGGTCGGACTCGATTATTCGGAGACTCGATTTTCCGGAGTATTTAATTTTTGATTTTCGGAAATTTTGAATAATTTGTATAATAATTCCATACTGAATAGCCAATATGGGTATCAAATGAAAGGGCTTGACTAGTCGAACATAGTTATTTGTGAAAAATTCAAATCCAAAAATGGCCGCCACCACCAGATGGCGCCATATATATTTTTCTCAAAACCCCATCAATATGGGTATCAAATGGAAGGGCTTGACTAGCAGAACACAGTTATTTATGAAAAATTCAAATCTAAAATGGCCGCTACCACAAGATGGCGCCATATATAATTTTTTCACAACCCCATCAATATGAGTATCAAACGAAAGGGCTTGGCTAGTAGAACATAGTTATTTATGAAAAATTCAAATCCGAAATGGCCGCCACCATAAGATGGCGCCATATATATTTTCTTCACAACCCCATCAATATGGGTATCAAATAAAAGAGCTTGACTAATAGAACACAGGTTTTTACGAAAAATTCAAATGCAAAAATGGCCGCCACCACAAGATGGCGCCATATATATTTTTCTCACAACCCCATCAATATGGATATCAAATGAAAGCTTGACTAGTAGAACATAGTTATTTATAAAAAATGCAAATCCAAAATGGCCGCCACCACAAGATGACGCCATATATATTTTTTACAACCCCATCAATATGAGTATCAAATGGAAGGGCTTGACTAATAGAACACAGTTAGTTATGAAAAATGCAAATCCAAAATGACCACCACCACAAAATGGTGGCATATTTTTTTCCAAAGCCCCATCAATATGGGTATCAAATGAACATGGTAGAACACAGTACATAATGAAAAATCCAAATCCAAGATGGCTGCAATTCCCGAATGAACAATTCCTGAATGGACTTACATTATGAACAACATAAATTCGAAAAGTTCGCCGCCACAAAATGGTCGACTATGTATTTTTTGCAATCCCCTCAATATTGGTATCAAATGAAATGATTTGACTAATAGAATACAGTACATCAAAAAAATATTCCGAAGAAAATTAGGTAAGAAATCAAAATTTAAAAAAAAGTGGAATGAGTTTGTTCTAGGGAATGATAATAATGATACAGATAATTTACAAAAAACTAGAAAAAAGAATAAGTTAAAAAATACATTTAAGTTATACTGTACGGTTTAAGTAAATACGGTAACAAAAAATACGGTACGATTTAAAAGCTAGAGAATGATTAGGCAAGTAGCAAGTATTAATCTAGGGCAATGGTGAGACTAAAATAAAATTGTGGGGTATATGATGAAACAACTAACTGTGGATAATGGGAAATCTAACGTTTATTTCTTACCTAGTTACCTAGTTTTGTTCGGGATATTTTCATTATGTACCGTATTGTATTAGTCAAATCATTTCATTTGATATATATATATATATATATATATATATATATATATATATATATATATATATATATATATATATATATATATATATATATATATATATATATATATATATATATATATATATATATATATATATATATATATATATATATATATATATATATATATATATATATGGTGGGATTGTCAAGGAATAATCTATTATGAGCTGCTTCCCTATGGCCAAACGGTCAATTCGGACCTGTACTGCCAACAACTGGACCGCTTGAAGGTAGCACTCATGAAGAAGAGGCCATCTTTGATAAACAGAGGCCGCATTGTCTTCCATCAGGACAACGCCAGGCCACACAATTCTTTGGATACGCGCCAGAAGCTCCGGGAGCTCGGATGGGAGGTTCTTTTGCATCCGCCGTATAGTCCGGACCATGCACCAAGTGACTACCACCTGTTTTTGTTCATGACGAACGAGCTAGGTAGTCAGAAGTTAGCCACAAAAGAGGCCTGTGAAAATTGGCTATCCGAGTTTTTTGCCAATAAGGAAGCGAGCTTCTATAACAGGGGTATTATGAAGTTGGCATCTCGTTGGGAACAAGATGCGAACAAAACGGCGCATATTTGACTTAAAACAGATGATTGTAACTAATTTTATGAACAAATGAAAATTCAAAAAAAAATACAGCAGGACTTTTTTGACAGCCTAATATATTGAGAGAATTACAAAAAATACATACATACATCAGTGGCGGCGACCTTTTTGGATTTATGTTGTTTATTTTGTTTTGTGTTCTCCAAGTCAAGTCATACAGCCATTTTTTAGCGGCGGACAAATTTAATTTTTCAAGATCATGGAATACGCAGTTTTTTTAAAGACAGTAGGATTAAAGGTGCCTTCCAAATTTCAGATCAATCAACAGGAACGGGGTCCAAGCTGGATAAAACTGTTTAATAAATAAGTCCAAATCATAATTATATTACGTTTACCGACAGAAAATTGTTTTTTTATGACTCGAATATACGGAGTGAAAACAAATCAATACTCCGGATAATCGAGTCCGACCTGAATACATAAAAATGTTCTGTTCGTTTGTGTACACGTCAAAAACACGAAAAGTACGGAACTGATTGAGCTCAAAGTTGGACACAATATACTATTCACTTCAAGGAATGTTGTTACGGCATAAAAATTGAAAAAATTGGAGAAAAATGATTTTTTAAATTTTTTATATGTGTTCTGTTCGATGGATACATCTTTTTTCCATGTGTTTGACAAAATCGTGAACTAAAGTTGTATTTGATTTAAAATTCATCGTTTTCCCATATCTATCTCTATATATATATAAAAATGTTCTGTTTGTTTGTGTTCGCGTCGAAAACTCGAAAAGTTCGGAACCGATTGAGCTCAAACTATGATACAACATACAAAACAACCAAACACATCTAGGATTATTGTTACAACATAAAAAATTGAAAAATTCAACTCACCCATACGACCACAATGTGTCACAACAAAACGTGGCAGGATACAGCTGCAAGGAAAAATAAATATCTTTCAACTCAACAAATTCCGAAGCAGTCTCAAAAACAGTCAGGGTAGAAATTCATCGGCTGAATTATTTCGAATGACTGGCTAACCGATCCAATACTTGATTGATTAGTTGTATTCTGTTCAATGAATTACAGTTGAAAATCGTAAATGACATGACAAACAATTTTCATTATTTAATATTTTATCAATATTTCTCATAACTCTTTGCCTTCATCATGATGTTGATTGTGAAAAACTTACGTACTGATTATCTCGTTTACTTTTAAGATGCAAAAGCGACAAAAAGTACCACCTATTCTATTAGTCTCTGTTTCAACGCATGAAAATACACAAAATCAATATAACAGAGACACGCACAGTGACATATGTGCGCGAGTATACGAGTTATTATTCTGCGCGCGAGTACAGAAGGGTTGAAGAATATATTTTATAGTATTCTATCAAATTTGTTTTTGCTTGGATTGATATATACCGGAAATAATTCAGACGGTGAGCATCCAAAAGTTTCTATGTTTTTCATTTCATGTTGAGTATTTTTTCCCTATTTTGACAACACGCGACCTTGTATACATATGATATATCACTTTTGAGTACATTTGCATCGTTGATTCTAATGCAAAGAAATTCGAGTAAATATTCACATTTGGAAGAGCGGACACTAGACGTCCTCCTCTTCATTTTATCCTTCACTCGAAAGAGATTGACCGTTCGTCCACATCCACTCTTGCGCAGTTTAGTTGATGGGATCTTGCGGTGATTTCAATCACGATTGTGGAAGGAGAACCCTGTCCGGACCAATTTCTCAACCGATTGCGGCACGACAGATCAGGTAGACCGGCTAGGAATCCTCCCCACGATGACAATCGGCCAAGCTGAACGGCGAACGACGACTGTCGGGTTGCGGTAGGCCAGAACAAATTGTGGGAAGAACAGCTCATAGCAGAGCAGTCCACGCGGCAATAGAGTGGAATTTTCAATTAAACGTTCATTTCGAAATTCTAATTTATGGAAATAGTCGAGGTGATTTCCCCCGCAAGGATGTGTTTCCGTGCACTGAATCCCGGATGAGGCACGTGAACCGTGCTATCCGCTGGGGGTGTCTTGGACGCTCTTTCGCGGCAGAGCGTGAGGATGAAATTTTATCAGCGCAGACGAATCCGGGGCTGTCGGGATATGAAACCATATCGGCGAGCAAAAAACTGCCGTGGGACGGTTGTGCGAGAGCCCGGTGAAGTAAAAACACCCCGTCGGAATGATAATGACGGTATTTGGGGTCGCTTCTTTGGGGAAGGGACTTCCGGGAAAGGTGTTGAACTTGGGTGTACAAGCTCAATCGATAATACACGTGCGGAATTCCTACACACGGACCGGTTGCTAATTAATGCAATTTGTTCATGTATCGGGCTAATTAAAACGACATAAATACGTGACCGCTCTAATGAGCGATAAAGTGGTTGACAGGGAACATTTTATCATTAGCGATAGTGGTATGTGAAATATGGAAATCGAAGC